>NC_091758.1:44622350-44702350 GCF_043380555.1 Nothobranchius furzeri | reverse complement strand
TGTCTGAAGGGAAATAAGCTGCAGCCGTCAGTTTTACACGATGGACTCATAAAACTCAGTATTTGAGTTTTAAAGTAGAAAAAACTCCTTAACTTAAATTAGAGTTCAGTTGCCTTCTCAGCTAAATGGGACTTTCTTTTAAAATGTGACAAGAAAATAATTCGTCTCTGAAATCTGGTAAATGTGGATCCATGTAGACCAATGTGGACTCGTGTGGACCCATGTGGACCCATGTAGGCCCATGTAGACTCATGGACCCGTCTGGACTCATGTGGACCCATGTAGATGTGGACTCATGTGGACCCATGTAGGTCCATGTAGTCTCATGGACCCTAGTGGACTCATGTGGACACATGTAGATGTGGACTCATGTGGACCCATGTAGGTCCATGTAGTCTCATGGACCCTAGTGGACTCATGTGGACACATGTAGGCCCATGTAGTCTCATGGACCCATGTGGACCCATGTGGACTCATGTGGACCAATGAAGGCCCATGTAGTCTCATGGACCCGTCTGAACTCATGTGGACCCATGTAGACCAATGTGGACTCATGAGGACCCATGTAGGTCCATGTAGTCTCATGGACCCGTGTAGACTCATGTGGACTCATGTGAAACCATGTGGACTCATGTGGACCTGGACCCGTGTGGATCCATGTGGACTCACCACAGTCTCTGTCGACCCTCAGGTCATCCATGGACCTCCTCATCGGATCAGTCTTCATGAGCAGGAGGTTCTGGTGGTGATCCGGACTCCCCCCGCTCCCGGCGCTGGACGTGCTGCTCCCATCCCCGCCGTCTCTTGGCGGAACCGGCCCGTTCAGGTTGCTCAGACTAGACTGGCTGTCAATAGAGCTCCGGGATCGGGCTCCACTCCTCTCCTCGTCCAGCATGACCAGGATCTCCGTCAGCTCGGTGTTCTCCGCCTTCAGCGCCTCCTGGCCGGTCTCCAGCTCCGTCAGCTTCTGCTGGAACAGAACCAGGTCCTTCCACAGGACTCCGGCCGTGTAGCGGCCGAAGCGCTGCCACTCCCGGGACACCTTCCTGTCCTTCTGCCGGTCGTCATCCAGGAAGCAGCAGAGCTCCCGCAGCTCCTGGTTGTCCTCCTGCAGCTTCTGGTTCACCTCCTTCAGGCTCCGGATCTCGTGGAGGTGGACCTGCAGATTCCGGTTCACGTCCCTCATCAGCTTCCCGTGCTCCATCATCAGGTCCATGTTGCGGTTCTCCAGACTCCTAAGGGTTCGGATCAGATCCTTCTTCCCCAGCCTCAGTAGATCCTCGTCGGGCAGCCGGATCAGGTCTGCCGCGTCCATGTCTCCGAGTCTGAGGTTCTCCAACAGGTCCTAAGTTCTTCTTAAAACCAGATCCATGTTCGGGAGGGACGTCTCGAGTCGAACAGCTGATGTACCAGGATTAAAACGTCTGTGACTGAGGAGGCGCAGCAGAGAAGAGAGAGAGAGAGAGAGAGAGAGAGAGAGAGAGAGAGAGAGAGAGAGAGAGAGAGAGAGAGAGAGAGAGAGAGAGAGAGAGAGAGAGAGAGAGAGAGAGAGAGAGAGAGAGAGAGACCCTCTGCAGTGTGAGGGGAAATGGCGCCCCCCGCAGATCAGAATTAAAACAGCCAAAATGAAACTGAATATTAGAAATCTACGGAAGCCCGTCTGGGCCACAGAGAGAAAGTGTCGAGATTGAAGTTGAACAGATCCCGTACCCAGATGTTTCCCTGGTGATTGACAGTCTGCTGCAGAGCCTGATGAGCTGCTGAACAGGTGATTCATGTTGGAGCAGGGCAACAACTAAAACATGCTGGATATCGGCCCTCAGGGAAGGGACTTGGCTGCTCCTGCTCTATTTCACAAACAACCCAGTGAACCCAGTTTTGTTCTGGAGGGTTCGGACCGGATTTGCTGAGTAAAGATCAAATAAAACCCATTTGATCAGAAACCTGTGTGTCTCTTTTGTTTTGATTTCTTTCTGTGTCTGTTGTTCTGGGTTGGTCTCTCTCTTCTGTGTTAGCGGTATTTGATGCACCTGGCCAGGTGCGCTCCTGCCCCTGTGTGCTGTGGGGCTCTCCTGCAGCAGAGTCCTCGCAGGCTGACGGTTATGACAGAACAAACCGTTTCTCCGCAGCCGTTACAACTTTTCTGTTTTATTTGGGAAACAAGGCCAGAACCGGGTCAGACTCACCTGCAAAGCTCTTCAACACGGCAACGTGGCCTTAAATTCTGGGACACCTTTAAATCTGACACTTCCTCATGTTTTCAGCAGCTAAAATCCACATCATGCACTCCAGAATGTATCATGACCCAAAAGAATTAGATCCTTCAGCACCACGTGTCCTTCACTGTTGACTGGTGTTGGTCTGAGCTCCAACAAAATAATGCATCTGTAATTATTGCATCACAGTAAAACCCAAGTGTCCACAAATGGATTCAACTCCAATAACCCTGAAGATCTACTGCTGTGTCTCTGGTAAGAGTGTGTGTGAGGGACTCCCTGAGGTGGATGTCTCTGAACAGCTGTGATGGCATGAAATGAAGGAATTAAGTAAACAAATAGACATAAATGCCAGAGATAAAACCTGATACCACTCGTTTCCGAGCACGTGTGTGGGTTCTGCACCTATAATCTTGTTAATTACGTTTTATTTAGTCTAAAATGACGTCACAAGACGTGTCCCATTTGAAGAACTGTGTCCAGGCTTTTGGCGCCCCCTGCTGGACAGCTCGGGTCCTGTGGATCTCAAAGTTCCGCACAGAAGCAGGAGCAGAGGCTTTGCGGCTGTTCTGTAGCACGCACACGGCGCGTCACCACGTCGGAGGTCAGGCCGGAGTCCGACCATCGCAGGAAGCTCGTGTCCGACCCGGTTCTGGTCCCGGTCATGTTGCGGGTGAATCCTCCGCGGCTCTGGCCGCAGGGACTCGTGTGCGTTGTGAGTTTGCTCCTGACACCTGCGGAGCTTCACCCGCAGTGTTTGGACTTCAAACCGCCCTTCAGACCCCTCCGGGAGCTGGACTTCTGCGTCATGTACCGGGAGTTCGGCTGCTGTGACTACCAGAAGGACCAGGAACTGATGGCTCGGTATTACCGGATCACCGGGAACTTTAATGAGCGCGGATACGCAAACTGTGCGGGATTTGTGCTGGAGCTGCTCTGCCAGGTAGGCACACGGGCAAAGGTCACCTGGCGCCCTCCTGAGCCGTGAGCACACTCAGATGTTTGTGTGAGCAGAGGAAACATCAAACTCAGTCACTAAAACCGAGTTTAGATGTTTGTCAGCCAGATGTGACCAGATGTTTCCACACCTGACTTAACCTCTTCTGTTAAGTTATTCATGTTTGATTTTCTCTTAGAAACCTTATAAAGTCATTAGTCAGAACTCGACTGCAGACCGAGCGCGCTCATAAATGTTCTGCTGTCCATCTTAGGAATGTTCTCCATATGCCGCTCACCTGTTCGATGCTGAAGACCCGAGTACCCCGCTCAGAACCATCCCCGGTCTCTGCTCGGATTACTGCTCCCGGTTCTGGACCAAGTGCCACTCCATCCTCCCGCTCCTTTCTGATGATCCACGGATAAAAGAAAACAGAAACATCCAGACTCACCTCTGTAAGCTCCTGGAGCTAGACGATGCCGATTACTGCTACCCCCACCTGCTCACCAACCCGAAGCTCACCCAGAACCTGGGTCGGGTCCAGACGGGTTCAGATGGCTGCCTGCAGCTGTGTCTGGAGGAGGTGGCCAACGGCCTGAGGAACCCACTCGCCATGGTGCACGCCAACGACGGTACTCATCGGTTCTTTGTGGCGGAGCAGGTGGGGCTGGTCTGGACCTACCTTCCGGATCGGTCCAAACTGGAGAAACCCTTTTTGAACATCACCAAGGCGGTGCTAACGTCATCCTGGGAGGGAGATGAGAGAGGCTTTCTGGGACTTGTCTTTCACCCTAAATTCAGGTACAACAGGAAGCTGTACGTGTACTACTCTGTGGAGGTCGGCTTCGACGAGAGGATCCGCATCAGTGAGTTCAGGGTGTCCACCAACGACATGAACATGGTGGACCACACCTCAGAGCGGTAGGTATGGACGCCGGCCCAGGGCAGACCACCAACAGCTTTTCAGCAGTAATGAACTCTGTCTTCTTCTCTGAAGTGTTATTCTGGAGATCGATGAGCCAGCTTCCAACCACAACGGTGGCCAGCTGCTCTTCGGAGATGATGGCTACCTGTACATCTTCACAGGTGATGGAGGGATGGCAGGAGACCCGTTTGGGAAATATGGAAATGCCCAGAACAAGTACTGACTACAGCATCAGATGATCCTTCAAAGCAAGTACATCTAAGAATCTAAAAGATGTTTCGTTCCAGGTCGGCTCTCCTGGGAAAAGTTCTCCGCATCGATGTGGATAATAACGAGAGAGGTCCGCTCTACAGGATCCCTCCAGATAACCCCTTCATACACGATTACGAAGCCCGGCCTGAGGTGTACGCTTACGGAGTCCGGAACATGTGGCGGTGCTCGGTGGACCGAGGTGACCCACGGAACAAAGAGGGCAAAGGTCGAATCTTCTGTGGAGACGTGGGCCAAAACAAGTTTGAGGAAGTGGACATCATTGAAAAAGGTCAAAACTACGGCTGGAGAGCCAAAGAGGGATTCTCCTGCTACGATAAGAAGCTGTGTGCCAACAGCTCGCTCGGTAGGCATCAGACATCAGCTGTGAAGGTTCTCCACGCCTTTGCAGCGAAGAACACAGATAGCTTCTTCTGTAACATGTGACCTCAGCGATCCGATCCAACAGACGACCGTCGGCTACAGCAGCTCTGAAATCATCCAAGAGCCATCAGAACAACAAGAAATCATTTAGCTTCACTGATCTTTAGGATTCAGACGGAACCACGCTGGTCCTGCTCACCGGCTGCTGTTTCGTTCACAGGCGACGTTCTGCCGATTTACGCTTATCCTCATAAGATGGGCAAGTCCGTGACGGGGGGGTACGTGTACCGCGGCTGTGAATACCCCAACCTCAACGGCATGTACATATTCGGAGACTTCATGAGTGGGTGGGTTGAACCTGAATGGTGCGTTTTTCTAATAAAATCAACATTATTGACAGCTGTTGGTTTGAGCCATCTTCATTTAGATGCTTGAGACGATATTAGCTGAAGGTCTCCATGTTTCAGGCTCCTGATGAGTCTGCAGGAGGACAAAGCCGGAGGCCGGTGGCAGTATAACGCGGTCTGCATGGGGATGGGACTCACGTGTGCCTTCCCCGGACTCATCAACAACTACCATCACTACATCATCTCCTTCGCCGAGGACGAAGCTGGTAAAACCTCAGCCACACCCACGAAAGCCCGTCTGCTGGGCTCGAATCACACGACTTGTGTTTTCCTGCAGGCGAGCTGTACTTCATGTCCACAGGAGTACCGAGCGCTACGTCGCCATCAGGCGTCGTTTATAAAGTGGTGGATCCGTCACGGTGAGACACGAGTTAAATCGTTATAAAGAAAACTGGAGAGAGGGAATTCTGAATGTGCTCGGAAAATCCGAGGAACTGTAAATCTGAGAAGCCACACATCTGTTTATGATCACAGAGGTGTGTGTGGCTGCTGGGTGGCTCTGGTTTTGGTGGGATGTTAAGATCTCGGCTCCTTTTAGCTGGAGCCTATCTGATGTTTCTCCTCACAGTTTATTCTTCTGGTCATTTTGGAGGAAAATGGCCGCCTAATCATCCCGATTGAACCTGGGTTCTCTTTAAAATGCATCAAAGGGACCGTTTGTTGTGATTTTGTCCAAAACTAAGATTTGTTTTGCAGACGGGCCCCTCCGGGACAATGCCATTATGATCCTCTTCCTGTCAGAGTAAAAAGTCGTCTCATACAGTTTGTTCCACACGAATGTAGGTTGAACAAACACAGACGTGTTAAATCGCCCTTTTTGGTTGTTACTTTATCTGAATCTGTTGTCACCTTTCCTTCTTCAGCTCTGATTGGTTTGGAGCAGCCAACCAAAAACGAGCCTGAACCACAACCCACCAAGAGCTACGACTGGCTCTTAGAGCTCCTTGATAATCTAGGAGGCGTGGATCCAGCCCCGACTACCCCAGCACCGATCCGAACTACCACCAAGTCACCCAGAAGTTCCCGTCGGAAGGACCGACGTCGGAAGGTAAATCCCGCAACAAACGATGCGTCTGAGCTTCAGAATGGAGCCGTGAGGCTGGTTGGTGACGAACATGGGCGCAGCGACCGCGGACGGGTGGAGATCTACATCCACGGGGAGTGGGGTACCGTGTGCGATGACTTATGGACAACTGCTGATGCCGAGGTGGTTTGCAGGCAGCTGGGATTCCAGTATGCCCTGAAGGCATCCAGTAACTCTGAGTTTGGTGAAGGGAAGGAGCTCCGGATTCTTCTGGACGATGTTCAGTGTGAAGGAGCAGAGTCCAACCTGCTGGCGTGTTCACATGCTGGTGTGGGGAGGCACAACTGTAACCACCTTGAAGATGCTGGAGTGATCTGTGGAAACTCACCCCCCGTTGTAGAAGTCTAAATGTGAATCATTTGAATGAAGAACTAAATCTGCGGTCTAAAAACCCGTCTACAGTTTAACTGAGCCAAAACGTCCCTGCAGCTGCTGCCCAGGTTCACCTGCAGACTCATCTTCTATAATTAGTTTCGTGTTGGACGTGAAAACAGAAGCAAAATGGGGGAATTGTGTGAAATACGCTAATGCAGAAATGATAAAGCTCCTTTAACAGGATACTACCTATTTTAATTCTCTAATAAAGTTACTAAGGATGCAAAATGAGGTCCAGGGTAAACATTTTACATTTAGTCCAGTTTTAATCACATCAGTGTTCCAATTAAAATCTATTTACTTTCATTAATCCAACTTATCCGGCCTTTTAGTAGACTGGAAAATAAATGTTTGACTAGTTTCTCTCCTATAGAACAAAATGTTTATTTTTCCTGTTTTCATAATGACGTATGATGCCATGTTGATACTTCTGGATGGATGTGTGTAAATAATTTGCTAAATGATTTTAATAAAAAGCCTACATCAGCCTCTATTTTCTTTTTAGTAAAGGCGGGTTGCAGCGCCGCCCTTTGTGGCCAGAAGATCGCAACTTCAGCGTGGCGGCCGCCCCCTGTAGGATTTAGAAAAGTGGAGCTGACATACCTGGTGCTGCAGTCTGTTTCCAGCACGTTTTAGATCGTGAACAGCTAATTTGTTTTATATAGCGATGAATCAATCCTGTAGACACTAACGATGAATGACCCACACTTGTATAGCAACTTTCAGAGTCAGAGGACTTCAAAGCGCTTTACACTACAGTGTATCATTCATCCATTCACACACTGGTGATGATGAGCTACGCTAGAGCCACAGCTGCCCTGAGGCGCACTGACGGAGACGAAGCTGCCGTACACAGGCGCCACCGCTCCGACCAACAGCAGCAAGCAAGGTGAGTTAGGTGTCTTGCCCAAGGACACAACAGCAGAATTCCCAGTCCGGAGCCAGGATCAAACCTGCAACCTTCAGATTACTGGACAACTCGCTTAACCTTGGCAAACTGCTGCCCCAATGATGGCTGGGGAGATATTTCGCTTTTGGTTCTACTAAACGGACGCTAGGAGGTGCTAAAAGCTAGCCAAAACTGCCAAGTGTGCCTTTAATGTCAGTTTTTTTTTCTTGCTAGTCATTTGGACAGCCAGTCTTGATTGAGGTAATTATATATATATACATATAACTCTTACTGCTGCAAGTCTTTAAATGTTTTAAGATGCGTTATCCTACTAAAATATAAGTTAATGCATAAATAAATTACTTGTAAAAAGTGATTGTACATTGTATTGAAATAAACTTAACTTGTGCATTTGTTCATTCAGGACAGGTATTAGCTTTAGCTGTCATCGGGCTAAATGGTTACACTGGGATATGTTTCATTTATGTAAGTTAAATTAGAAGGACAACACTTCTTCGCAGTTCAAAAAGGTTTGGAATTAGTGTAATTTAACAAACGTGAACGATAATCTGTTAATACCAATGTTAAAAACACTAGCAGGAATTTTGGCGGTAACACCGGCTCCATAGCTCAGTGGTTAGAGCACTGGTCTTGTAAACCAGGGGTCGCGAGTTCGATCCTCGCTGGGGCCTACTTGGTTTTTCTCTTCTTGCTTTTTGTTTCCAGACAAAGTGGCTTCATAAACATGTTGAGCACTATGATAAATGATAAATGACCCGCACTTGTATAGCGCCTCTCAGAGGAAGGACTCCAAAGCGCTTTACACTACAGTGTACCATTCATCCATTCACACACACATTCACGCACTGATGGTGATGAGCTACAATGTAGCCACAGCTGCCCTGGGGCAGACTGAAAGAGGCGAGACACATTTTCAGTCAGCACACCTGGGTCTACTCGTTACATGCATGCGTGAGTTTATTACAGGTGGTATTCACCTCATGGCAAACTAAAGCCGTTTCACGAATTTCTTATTGAACTCACTTTACTAAAATGTGACTCCTATTTTTAATTAAAATGTTTACTTAATAAATGACCTAAAATTCCACTTAAAGACTCAGATGACGGATTTCCTTTTTTATAAACCTAACCAAACGGTTGAGCAACAACCGGCCGATGCTTGTCATCCCTCCATTCAGCCACTAGGTGTCAGTGATGATTCTGGTTTTAATCCAGACAGAGATGGTCCACTGAGGTTCAAAAATGACGACGAAACCTTCATAGTCTTGATTTAATTGTAGACTTTATACATTACATTTTCTCGAAGATGCAACACAAATTTGTCTGAAAAAATAAACTCTTCTGTTCTCTGGTTGACTAAAGTGGCATTCTGGCTCCAAGGGGAACGCTGGGAGTGCCATCCTGGATTATCAGAGGAGAGAAAGTTCTCAGTAAGAGTCCCATGAACCGAAAAAAGCCAGAATCGAACAAAATAACTTAGTTTTCATGTAAAATCTTGTTTCTTGTTGATAAAAATAAAATATCAGGGGAAATGAAATGTGTTTACATAGACATAATCTCTCATAGATTACATGTAAATGTGATAATCCCATCAGATTAATAAATGTTCAATCCTGGTATTAGGCTGATGTTTACCGTAACAACGAGGCCACATTATTTATAATTAAGCTTTTTCAGATCAATTATGCCAACATCTAATTCTAATATTGACTCTTTTATTCTGCAGAAGCTAAAGTAAAATAACTTCATTCATAATCTGAATGTTTTTTCTGATTCAGAGCTGCACCTGAAGTGCTTCTAAATTCTGCACGGCATCATCTGAAACCTCACATGCTGCTAGCAGTAAAAAACACCTTCCTATCGGCCTCAGAGAGGCTTTAGGACTCAAGGCGAACCGTTCTCTGGCAGGAACTGGAAAGGCGTGTAAAAAAGCCGCTCAGCTCGTTTTGAAAATTGAAATCAGATGTACTTTCTTCTCTGCTTGCACGACTGTCACATTAATCCTCGGTTTGTTCCTGCGCTTTCCTTCATGTAGGTTAGCATGTAAGGAAATGAAGATGAAAGGCCTGGAATGATTTGTGGCCATTAGAGTTCGCTGGTGGCCTCATCCGCAGAGCTCTTTGATCAGCTCCTTCTTCCAGCCTCGTGAACTTCCAAAAGCATGACCTCTCTCTGCACAGACCGACACTTGGCTCTGCCCGCCCCACGCCGTGCTCACAGACCGCACATGGCTAACGTTTGTTTCTCGTTAGGCTCAAACAACAGTTTGAGTTCCACCTCTCAGGCTCTGTTTTGTCTTCCCAAAGCAGGAAAGCGGCCCGGCGTGTGAATCCATGCAGGCACGTCGCTCTGCTGACCTCTGACCGCCGTAAAAGTTGGATCAACACAGTGACTGAAAGCAGAGATAATAAAGATAAACAGCAGAGGCAGCCAGAGCGAGGAGGTTCCTGCTCACGAGAGACAAACGGTCCAGGTGAGCTCGAACGAAGGCGGGAGTCACAGATAACCTCCTGAGAAAACACGGTTTTATTAAGCAAACTCCCCCGAGACAAACAGCCGAGCTTCAGCGCACAAAGATCAGCCGCGGGGATAACGGGAGGTTCAACGGTAGAGGTCATGACCCCTAATGAGGGTCTCAACATAATCTAGATAGAGCCGTGTGTGTGTGTGTGTGTGCGTGTGCGTGTGCGTGTGCGTGTGTGTGTGTGTGTGTGTGTGTGTGCGCTTCACACTCTAACCCTCAAACCAAACATCAACCTGAAACCTCAGTCCTCCTGAAGTTCTGATTCTGGTCCACATGAGGTCCAGACTCTCAGACGGACTTCAGCACGGTCCATCGGAAACCGGTTTCTGGTTCTGATCAGCAGGCCGACGCTGGAGGTGAAGTAGAACTCGGTGGTGGAGTGGAGATGATCTCCAGAGAGAGCTGACACTGGGCTCACCATGACGTCACCTCCAGAGCTTCTGGCTCTTCTCATCCTGCCAGTGGGTTCAGGGTCGGAAGCACACCTGAGAAGGACCATGGAGCTCACAGGTGGAGCACACATCTGTTCACATCAGTCGCACCTGATCTGGACCGTCACAGGAAGGAGAAGATTCTGAGCATGTGCAGCATCGTTACAGCGAGTTGTGTTATTTAGAGTCATTCCTTGTTTCATCCCAATGCCAACATGTGGTTTTGGGTTTCTGTGCCGTTTGTGTCGGGATCAGCGGTTCCAGGAGAGCTCTGCTCCTCCAGGACCGGTGAGGGTTAGGCGTTTGATGAATGGTGTCTCCGAACGCTGAGAGCAGCTCCGGTTCTGGCTGGATGACCCGTCAGAGCGGAAAGAAAACATCTTTTCTTAACAGACGGCTGAACTCAGACACTTTCCTGTTTTAAATCTTCCTCCTCAAGTGTTTCTTTAACACTTTCCTATGGTTGAGATTCCTGCTGCCGGGTAGAAACGCTCCACACGGAGCGTGAAAAGGTGTTATTATTCCCATCTGATGCGACTTCCAGCTGCGCGTCTGGATCACCAAATCCAAAGTCAACAGCACCGTTCGCCGGTGATCATCAAGAGACGAGCAGGTTGTCGCAGACACATAAATCATCTCCTTCACCCGCTGTTTTTACCTTTAGAAACCTGAAGCTTCAGCCTCTCGTCCGCTCAGCGGGAAAAAGAGCTGCAGATTTTAGGTTTTTAAAGGTAGGGATGCTGTCAAGCTGAAGAGGGTCCTATCGGGTCTGACCCACTCGGGGCGTTGTGGATCGGTGGGTGGTGCACTCTGAAGACCTCAATCCCACATCTTCAATGAGGAAGCAGAGTCTGGGACGTTCGGTTGGGTTCTCCAATCTCTGGGGTTGAGGTCTGTCGTGGTGAAGAGAGAGCTGAGTCAGAAGCTGAAGCTCTGGATTCACCGGTGGATCTACGTTCCTACCCTCACCTATGGTCATGAGCTTTGGGTAGTGACCGGAAGAACGAGATCACGGATACAAGCGGCCGAAATGAGTTTTCTCTGCAGGGTGGCTGGGCTCTCCCTTAGAGATAGGGTGAGAAGCTCGGTCATCCAGGAGGGGCTCGGAGTAGACCTGCTGCTCCTCCACATTGAGAGGAGCCAGTTGAGGTGGCTCGGGCATCTGGTCCCTGGTGAGGTTTTCTGGACACGTCCAACCAGGAGGAGACCTAAAGGTAGACCCAGGACACGGTGGAGGGACTATGTCTCTCACCTGGCCAGGGAACACCTTGGGATTCCCCCGGAGGAGCTGGCCCAAGTGGCTGGGGAGAGGGAAGTCTGGGCCTCTCGACTTAGGCTGCTGCTGATGGGTGGGTGGAAGAAAATCTTATAGTTTGATCAGCTGATTACAGGAAGACTGTTGGTGGATTTTTTTCTCAAAAAAAATCCTGGCTGTCTGAACAATTGATGTATTATGTATTGTTGCACGGTGTATTTGTCTCCCCTCCCTTCCCCTCCCCTCCCCTCCCCTCCTCTCCTCTCCTCTCCTCTCCCCTCCTCTCCTCTCCTCTCCCCTCCTCTCCTCTCCTCTCCTCTCCTCTCCTCTCCCCTCCTCTCCCCTCCTCTTCCCTCCTCGCAACGCGCCAGCGAGTTGTTCAGCGAGTCCGTTTATCGACCCAGCGGAGCCAAATATCTGCCAGCGTCTGGGTGTGGAAGTCCCAGAATTCCCAGAATCAGACTCAGAAGGTGTCCATGCTTCAGTTTAGTTAAAGAGAAACTTGGAAACATCTGTAAACCGACCTTTGCTCTTTCTAATTTTAATCTGCCGTTAATCCTGAGCTTTGATGCAGATAATTTTATTCCGGGATTTTCTGGAGAAGCCGACAGGATTTGGACTCTAATTATCATCTAGTATCTGATTATAATCAGTTGTGTGTTCCCTAATGCTCATTATTTAATTTGGTTTTGTTTTGAAAGAAAGAAAGAAAGAAAGAAAGAAAGAAAGAAAGAAAGAAAGAAAGAAAGAAAGAAAGAAAGAAAAAAGAAAGAAAGAAAGAAAGAAAGAAAGAAGAGACACAGCAGCCTCACTCACTGATGGTACAGTAGTTACTTCCTTCCTTCCTTTGGGAAGCCAGCTGGATATGAGATATGCTTCAGTAGAACTTTCCTTCCAGAATGACTGTGTGTGTGCGTGTGCGCTCCGTTCTGCTCCTCCTCTCTGTTAGTCTCACCTGTACCCAGTTCCCCACGCACCTGCTCCTCGTCTCCTATCAGCCCAGCCCTGCGTATCTAACCCTGTCCGTGTTCTAGTCAGCGTTCTTGTTCCCCTCTCTAGTGAACGACAGGATCTGGCTCATCAGTGAGCTTTTCGCCTTCGACTTTGGAACTTTAGGTTTTGACCTCGAGTCCTGCAGTCTCTGTTTTTGTGTTTTCATCCTAATGAAAGGAGTTGTTTTTATTTAAACGACCTCTCCAGCCTTGAGCGCTGTGGTGTTCTGCGTCTTGGGTCCGGTCCTCCTGCGCTCGCAGCGTGACAGACTGAACCATCCGACTCTTTAGGGATCTTCTCACTGTGAAATTCTCATGCTGCACCTTTAAAGAGTCTTCTTGATGTTTGCAAGCGTGCCGTAAACCCGGGGACATCCTGGAAGTCAGGCTGGAACGAGTCCAGACCAGGTGGGAGACAGCAGGAGATGGTTGGAGGAACGTGAGAAGTTCTCACGCCTCGGCTGACTGACGGACCAGAACATCTCCATCCCTTTGTTCCCGTGTGAGCGCGAGTCAACGACAGTGTCGACACTTGTGAGGAAGCCAGGGACTCTGCGTGAACAAGAAGCTTTTGAAGTCTCCTCTGACCTTCCTGCAGCTCCGCCACTTGATGCTCATCGGCACTCCGTTAAAGGCAGACAGCCTGTTGGATTAGGAGCGTGATGCTGCTGCAGGTCACAGGTTTCTCCTGATCTGTTCTCAGATCCATGAACACGTTCCTGCGTTGGTGTCGTCTTCGCCAGTCATCAGTAAACCAGGTGATCTTTGAGATCGGGACCGTGATGGAGCTAAACCACGCTAGGAGCCTTTTGCGGCCCGACTGCGTCTGAGGTGAAGGTCGGACCAAAAGGAAGGAAGAGCGACTGAAACGGTGACAAATCAGGCGGAGAACAAAGAAAAGTTACCTCAGGAAAATCTGGAATTTTAATCTAGAATCACTCCAGAGCAGGTGAGCCAGCATGTTTTAGTTATTTCCCTACATCAGCACACCTGATTGAATGGCCTGCATCCAGAGTCCTGGAACCCCCCAAGGCGCTTTACAACACAATCAGTCATTCACGCGCGTGTGAGGATGAGCTACCATGTAGCCACAGCTGACCTGGGGCTGCCGAGCACCGGCGCCACCGGTCCCTCCACCTGCAGGCTAGGGGGGGTAAGTGTCTTGCCCAAGGACACAACGACAGCAACGAACTGAGCGAGGCTCGAACCCGCAACCTCCCCATTACGGTACCACCGTCAGCTTTTATTCAGCAGCTTGTTAAGCTCTGCAGAATCCTGTTAATCACCTGTGATTCGAATCAGGTGTGTTGGAGCAGGGAGACAACTAAAACATGCTGGACAGCGCTCTCCAGGACCAGGATTGGGCTCACAGGCTAGGATTACAGGGAAATCTGTCTGCTGGAGGGGAAACAGACCCTGGATGGATGAACGGATGAACAGATGGATGGATGAACGGATGAACAGATGGATGGATGAACGGATGAACAGAAAATCTTCTGTCAGATTTTATTCCTGATTTTAGCAGCTTTTCATTATCGTTTCATCAGACTCCAGATATAAAAATAAAGATCCTGGGCCAATAAATAAGCTTTCTCACACACGCACACACACACACACACACACACACACACACACACACACACACACACACACACACACACACACACACACACACACCAGAACATGGGCCCTTAAGTCTTCTTCTTCACGAGTCTTTAGGGTTCTGCTGGAGTGGGTCAGTACTCCTGGGCCTCTCGGAGCTCCAGCTGGAACACTGGTTCCGTTGGGTTCTCCGTGCACGCCAGCCCGTTGTTGGGCGGTCTCACCGAATGGAACCGGCTCCAGTCCCCTTTGCACAGGATCCATGGCAGGACGTCCACCTTGTGGTGAAGCTCGGGGGAGAACTCGGTGCTGATCAGGTCCGGTGCTCCTGCTCCTTTGCCACGTGTTATCAGTCTCATCTGGTCGTCATAGCAACAGTGCTGGGCCGCCAGCGTGGTGCTGTCGTAGGACAGCATGGAGCGGATACAGAACCGGGCCGAGGGCTTGTAGATGTCCAGCCGCTCTTTGGGCCCGCTGGCGTCCCTCCAGCGGTACGTCTTGCGGAGTCTGACGTCCTGGAGGTTGACGGCGCCGTAGACGACCTCAGACGGGTAGGAGCAGGGGCAGCTGGGCAGCTCGGTCAGCACCTGGTGCAGGTACTTCTGGAGAAATTCGTTTCTGCAGCTCAGCCACTTCTCACAGCTGTCCACATCTGGGTCAGAACATCAGAGGGTTTGGTTAGAATCAGTGTTTTACGTCAACATCACAAATGACATTAATGTGTCCAGATTGCTGCTACGGATCCTGATTTAGGAATGATTTTAACGACGTCGTGTTGAAGTCCGCCTGAAAGGAGCTGGAGGAATAAACTAGAAAATAGATGCAAGTTTTTATAAATGTGGTGAAAAAGTGTCAAAAGCAGGGGAGGGGGGGGGGGGTCCTGGTTTTAATCAGGCTTCTGCAGAGCTTCATGAGCCGCTGAATCAGGAGTGTTGGAGCAGGGAAGCAACTAAAACATGCAGGACCAAGGTTCCCACCCCTGTTCTAAGGGTTCTACAAGTACTAAAGGTTTACATCTGCGCCTCGGCTCTACGTTTCCGACACTCATTTTGTGAGTTGAACATGGTTCAGCTCGGTTTGAGCTGGGAGCTAGAACCTCTGACAGCAGATGGCGTTTTCCTCTCCTCAGCATCCTTTCTTATGTTTGCAGAGGAAATCCGAGCGATGGCGTTCTCTGGCCGCGGCGTCGCAGCTGGAGAGCCATAAAAGCCAAAGCTATTCCAACGCTTAGGAGCTGCAGTCGGGTTTTATTCAGCCGAGCAGCTCTGGGCCTGCTGGGAAGGAAGGTCTTTAAAATGAAAACCAGCTGCTCACAGAGCCGCACACACTCACTGGACTGGATGCTGCTGGCTGTCTGGAGCAGCGTCGCCTCGGTAACGGGCATCCCAGCGTCTACGACACAAGAACACACTGATCAGCTCCCTCCAGGTAATAACACATAAACAGATCCAACATTCAGCCACAGTGACGCAGTGAAGTTCAAACTCTTAGCCCCGCCCCCAGCCTGTGACCCAGTGAGGTCGGTACCACAGCACTGGGTCGGGCTTGAGCCAGAACTAGAACCGTTAAGAGTCAGATGCCTCTGTCTTACTGGGACAGCTCTGCAGGTCACACGTGCGCGACTCGGTGGCGGTGCAGGCATATCCGCAGGTTCTGGTCCGTTTCTGGGATCCAAACCCACAGGTGGCGCTGCAGGGAGCCCAGCCGGTCCACTCCTCGTTCTCTGAAACACACGAATGGAGCAGAAGCCTTTGAAGTTCACCCTCTGGATTCCTGACTCAGCTGGTGTCTGTGTGTGTGTGTGTGTGTGTGTGTGTGTGTGTGTGTGTGTGTGTGTGTGTGTGTGTGTGTGTGTGTCTGTGTGTCTGTGTGTGTGTGTCTGTGTGTGTGTGTCTGTGTGTGTGTGTGCATATGTGAGTGTGTGTGTGTGTGTGTGTGTGTGTGTGTGTGTGTGTGTGTGTGTGTGTGTGTGTGTGTGTGTGTGTGTGTGTGTGTGTGTGTGTGTGTCTGTGTGAGTGTGTGTGTGCATATGTGAGTGTGTGTGTGTGTGTGTGTGTGTCTGTGTGAGTGTGTGTATGTGTGTGTGTGTGTGTGTGTGTGTGTCTGTGTGTGTGTGTGTGTGTGTGTCTGTGTGTGTGTGTGTGTCTGTGTGTGTGTGTGTGTGTGTGTGTGTGTGTGTGTGTGTGTGTGTGTGTGTGTGTGTGCGGTGAGAGTGATGGCGGCACCAAATGAGTAAAAACAAACCGGGTCCAACAGTTGCACTTAGAGCAGCAGCTGAGTGTGAACAGAACCTGGTTCTGGTTCTGATACCATAAAACAACAGAGTCCGGGTTCTGGACTCTGCAGAACCACTAAAACAGATCCTGACCCAGTTGTTTCCATCAGAACCTGGAAGGTTAATGACATCATCCTCTTTGGTTCTGACTACTCTTCAGCTCATCCGTCTCTTCCTGCATCCGTTACCATGGTGACAGATGGTCCAGGATGTTCTGGGCCTGCTGCTCGTTTTTGGTTCTGATCAGCAGTCAGGCGTGTGACTGACGGAGCAGAACTCCGGTTTTTGATCCTGTCAGAGAAAAGCTGCTGTTGTTTCTCCAGACAGAACCAGAACTCTGATTGGCGAGAAAACAATCTGACCTTCCTGCTCAGAAGTCTAAAGACCAATAGGCCCCGCCCCTCTGATGCTCTCAACTGTTTTATTTTTGTGAATCTCACCAAACTTTGTCTCTGTGTTCCAACGTCCCCCAACTCCACCCAGGACCGACGCGTCTGGATCACCATAGTCCTCAGAACCGGTTCCACCCAGCAGCCCGTTCTCCATCTGCTCCGGGTACTCCCAGAACAGCGGCCAGAACAGCTTTTTGTGGCTGTTGATCCAGTCTGAGGAGGAAACGGACCAGTTGTTCCTCTGACTCTCTGTGACCAGGTCCATCTCCACCTCCGTCTCGGTCTGAGGGTCCTCCACCACCTCGATGGTCACCTGAAACACAGAACATCTGGTTTTCTTCAGCCGTTCCACACCAGAACCTGAGTCCAAACCTTCAGAATCAGGACATCAGCGAAAAGCCACAGAGCGTTGCCATTTCTCAGAGCTGGAATTTTTCTGGAGATGTCTGCCTGAGACCCAGGATGTCCTAATCCCGGTCTGGTTCTGACCCGTCTGACGGAACAACACACACACACCCTGCGGGGACTTTCTGTAGGTCTTTACAGAGCCTCAGCTAAAAGGAGTCGGGACTCGTCCCGGTCCTCGTCTCCACTTGTTGGTTGAATCTCCGGACACGGAGCTTCAGGTGCTTCTCCTGCAGATCTGACTGTGGTGAGCGCTGCTCGTATGAAAGAGGCTCGCTGTGCTGCAGAAGGTGGAGAGATGCACAGATAGCTGCACGTTTCTCTGTGGTTCCACCTTAAAAACACTCAGGAGACCCATGATTGGTGTTTATCAGGGTGCAGAAGTCCTGATGGCTCCGTTAGGAACGCGTCTCTCCCCTGAAGCCAAGGAGCCCCTTATCTTCTGGATCGTACTTCTACATACGTGACTTCTGCACGAGTTCCTCCTCCACGTGTGTTTGGTTTAATCACCTCCACGGCTCCTCCAGGATTACGCTCCTTTGACCTTTTGCACTCAGCTCTCATGTGTTTCACATTTTCACGTCATGCTCAGCGTGCAGATGCTTGGAGGTTCACGGACGGGTTTGAGAAGCTGCTGCTGAATGTTCTGAAACTCAAGACGCTGGTCTGACTCAAAGCAGCTGCTCTCAGAGGAGCCAGGCAGGATGTGGAGCTCCAGGGAGAGGAAGAAGGGGGATCTCACCTGTATGTTGGGATTCTGGGAGCCAGCGTCCGCATTGGCCAGGTCCGGAAAGTTCCTCAGATCCAGGACGAAGGGTTCCTCCTCTGGCGTGGGTGGAGGGAGGCCAGCGCTGTGTCGGGATGGGAGGGGATGAGTCTGCAGCAGGTTTTCCTGCTGGAGCTGTTTCAGGTTCAGAGGAGCATCTTCTCGTCTCTCTGATGGTGGGAGCTACGAAAAACAATCAAATCTGTTAATGGTTCCTGGGCGTTTCCATAGCAACGTAACGCTTTATACTTTGGGAATTAAGGAGAAAAGCTTGAGTTTATGTGGGATGAAACTCCAAACCGGACAAACAATCAGCTGATTGATAGGAGAAGAGGCTACTGATGGAATCTCAGGGTCAACGTTAGAACCGATCAGAGATCAATAAACGGTACCCAGCGGTTCCGGAATCATGACTCAATTAAACGGACAATCGGAGAGAGTGAGAACAGGAAGAAGTATTTGTCCCATCTGTCAGCCCGGCAGCCCCTCAGCAGCTCGGGTTTCTGTATTTTTAGCTAAACCGTTAAACCCCAGCAGCGACGGCCGTCGGCCTGGCGGGTTTCCTTTCTCCTGACGGAGCGGGAGCTGCATGGTTCTGACTCCAGTTTGGATCTTCCTGATCGTTCCGGTTTGTCCCACAGAGAAAAACAAAGTGTCCTTTCACCGTGTAGAGGCTTGGTTCGGACTGCCGCTCAGTCCTGGTTTGGGATTCTGATATTTGGGTGGAATGAAAACATTGTGGAGGCAGATTTTCCTCCAGGGGTCACGGATAGAAGAAAAATATGTTAAAATGACGAAGTCATAAGAAAATGCATTGGGACAGAAAATCCTAACAGATGCACCGATTTAGTATCCGAGCCTGTAAAAATGTCTGAATCTTGTTCTGATCGGCACAAAATCTGAATCCTGGAAGAGGAAAAGACAGAAGTTGGAGTGGGAAAACCAGCTAAGTGGCGGTGCGTTCACTGACCAGGGAAAAGACCAGACTGAGCTGCAACTTGAAATTCAGATTTTTGAAATGCAGCATAAAGTCCGTAAAGTCTTCGCCGCTGAGCAAAAACTCACAACAACACATCTACGTGGAAGTTTCAGAATTCCCGAACCCAGCAGAAGTTTAAACTACATTTTCACTGATTGTGGTTTTTGATGTAAATCGTTTCGTTATCGTCGCACAAAAGCAGAATCGGTGCTTTTCTGCTTCAACAAAATCAAGTTTTCAATTCTTTTGGTTTTATTTCTAATCAACACAATAAAAGTAGGCACCTTTAGGGTTAAAGTTCTGTTCCGACCCGGTCCTCAGACCTCTCTCTTCCTGCTTCATCTGTTCTACATTAAAGATCGCTGCTCAAACTCCAGCCGCCTGAACAATGTGACACCTCTGTAAAATGTGCCGGAGCCTCCTGGGAGGATTATTCCGTTAGAGCAGCACCCTTCCTTCATTAGAGCTCGGAGCGGGAGATAAACTTCCTCCTGCTCCAGAAATTAGCTTCATGTTTGCTTAACAGGCTGCAGGAAGTGAGACGAGGAAAAGGGAGAAGAGCGACTTTAATCTAGGAGCTGGTTTTAGGGATTTATGGTTTCAAAACAAAACATTTCCCAAACGCGTTCCCTAAAACATTCCAGGGATGAGAGAGGGCAGGATTAGTTTCATTAGAGGGAATAAAGAAGCTGTGGTGCAGACCGGACCTCCTCATGAGCCCGGAGCAGAACCTAAACCTTCACTTTCACTGAAAACGACTCTGATTTTTATTATCTTCTGATCGACCAGAACCAGAACTCCGCCTCCTGCAGTCAGCTGATTCAAGTAAACAAACCTCAGCCAGTGAAGTTCTGTTTGCTCGGAACCAACAAAACCCAGAAAGACCCCACCCTGGCTCATCCCTTGAGTTAGGAGCAAGTTCTCTCTGAGGTCAAAGGTCAGAAACGTTCTGGTACCAGAGTCCAAAGAAAAACTCTGAAAATCTGGAGAGAATCAGTTCACCAAGGGTCTGCTCCAAGAGTTCTGGCCTGGATCAGGAGACCTAGACTGGATCAGGAGTTCTGTACTGGTTTAGGACTTCTGGACTAAATTTAGTCATAAACAAAAACAGTTTGGGTTGGACCTTCGGATCGGGATTTCTGGACAGGATCAGGAGTTCTAGACTAGAGTTCTAGACTGGTTTAGGACTTCTGGACTGGATCAGGAATTCTGGACTAGATCAGGAGTTCTGGACTGGATCAGGAATTCTGGACTAGATCAGGAGTTCTGGACTGGATCAGGAGTTCTGGACTAGATCAGGAGTTCTGGACTGGATCAGGAGTTCTGGACTAGATCAGGAGTTCTAGACAGGAGTTCTAGACTGGTTTAGGACTTCTGGACTGGATCAGGAGTTCTGGACTAGATCAGGAGTTCTAGACAGGAGTTCTAGACTGGTTTAGGACTTCTGGACTGGATCAGGAGTTCTGGACTGGATCAGGAGTTCTGGACAGGAGTTCTAGACTGGTTTAGGACTTCTGGACAGGAGTTCTAGACTGGATCAGGAGTTCTAGACTGGTTTAGGACTTCTGGACTGGATCAGGAGTTCTGGACTGGATCAGGAGTTCTGGACAGGAGTTCTAGACTGGATCAGGAGTTCTAGACTGGAGTTCTAGACTGGTTTAGGACTTCTAGAAAGGATTTAGTCATAAACAAAAACAGTTTGGGTTGGACCTTCCTGCACTCAGCTTGCAGCATCAGAACCGGTCCTACCTGAGAACGGGAGCTCGCGGTGTTACGGGCAGGCAGCCCGCAGACCGAGGCGGTCAGAACCAGCAGCCACAGAAGATTCATGGTTCTTATGGATCCTTCAGCTCACAGGTCCAGGCGGGACGGGATGACCCACCGCATGTTGAGCACAACCTCCGCGTTTCCGTCGCTCCTCGCGCCGGTGGAATTCTCTCATCTCATGCAGGTTTACCGGAGAAGGGAACCGGGACCAGGTTCTGGTTTTAGAGACGAGACTCCGGTTCCGTGGGTCCTTCTCTCAGGACCCACTCATCAGGTCCTCTTGGCTCAAACCAGCGCGTGCTGCTGGTTTAAAACCGGGTCCGTCTGTGTGGCGTCACTGGAGGGGCGGGGCTTCAGGCCTGACCAGTTTAAATCGTTTCTTGGTGATTAAACGATTCTAGTTAATAATCACCTGAGATTAAGCAACAGGTAACCTGGTTAGCTACCAAAGATCATCCGTTTTCTGTTAAAGGAGAGTCCTCTCATCGATAATATTTAATATTTTACATTTTGTCCAAATAATTAATCAGAACCAAGTTTAATAAATAGTAATCATAATGGTAGTAAGACTAATGATACTATACTATAATATTTATTTATTTAATTATTTATTTATTTACTTACTTAAACATAATTTTATACGGAGGAATAACCACTTGAGATGAAACATCTCGTTTTCGAGTGGGTCCTCCTTTACAGCAAAAAGAAGAACAAAAATTAGGAGCAAGACAGCAGAGCAAAAATCACAATCAAAACATTACAACAATCATTTACACACACACACACACACACACACACACACACACACACACCCTCAAAGGCTCACAATACTTCACCCCAACCGACACAACCCCAACTAACAAGGACAAAACAAAAGCAACAGCAGTTGAACAAATACTAGTAACGTAGACAAATATTCCGAAGATGATGGACCAGAGCCCTTCGGAAAGTAGTGAATGATGATAAACAACAAATAGATAAAGGAAGATTATTCCAATCACACGGAGCCTTAAAACACAAGATCTGGTCAATATGCTGCAGGCTGTAAAGTGAATTATAGGGAATTAAATGTATTTTCAGATAATCTGGGTAATTAAAGTAAAAACTTTTAAAAATGAACTGAAACCAGTGAAACTGTGTCCTGACAGCAGGTGTGAACCAGGACAACTGTTGACACGTCACACTTCCATGTGTCCTACATGGACAACGAAGAACAAAACAACAGACTATCATAAGCAACATCAATAGAGTGCAAGCAGGAGGATGAAGTGTTCTGATAGATAATGTCAGCACAGTCCAGAATAGGCAGAAGCAGCTGGGTGGCGATGCTTCTCCTGACCAGAAAGTTAAAACAGTTAACAGATGGATGGAGGATTTTAAGATGAGAACAGAATTTTTTTGTAGTTGATTGTATTTGTGTTTTAAAGGATGAATCAGGTTCCAGCCAAACACCAAGATATTTTATGGTCTCCGTGGTCTCCAGAGGAGAGGAGTCGAGAAAACAGAGCTTAAGGTTTTTTTTTTTCGCCAATCTATAGGGTTTTCTTATGAAACAGTAAGGAATATGATTTTGACTTATTAAGGAGAAGTTTATTGGCCAACAGCCACTGCTGACTAGAATTAAAGTCTTTTTGTAGCAAAAAATGTATCTCAGTGAGAGTTGGCTTACTACAATAAATAACTGTGTCATCAGCATAAAGATGAATGTTACAGTCTGTGCAGCACAGGGGCACATCGTTAACATAAATATGTATAATTAACATATATACTAAAGATACTTTACTACAATAAATAACTGCATCATCAGCATAAAGATGAATGTTACAGGCTGTGCAGCACAGGGGCACATCGTTAACATAAATATGTATAATTAACATATATACTAAAGATACTTTACTACAATAAATAACTGCGTCATCAGCATAAAGATGAATGTTACAGTCTGTGCAGCACAGGGGCACATCGTTAACATAAATATGTATAATTAACATATATACTAAAGATACTTTACTACAATAAATAACTGTGTCATCAGCATAAAGATGAATGTTACAGGCTGTGCAGCACAGGGGCACATCGTTAACATAGATATGTATAATTAACATATATACTAAAGATACTTTACTACAATAAATAACTGTGTCATCAGCATAAAGATGAATGTTACAGGCTGTGCAGCACAGGGGCACATCGTTAACATAAATATGTATAATTAACATATATACTAAAGATACTTTACTACAATAAATAACTGCGTCATCAGCATAAAGATGAATGTTACAGGCTGTGCAGCACAGGGGCACATCGTTAACATAAATATGTATAATTAACATATATACTAAAGATACTTTACTACAATAAATAACTGCATCATCAGCATAAAGATGAATGTTACAGGCTGTGCAGCACAGGGGCACATCGTTAACATAAATATGTATAATTAACATATATACTAAAGATACTTTACTACAATAAATAACTGTGTCATCAGCATAAAGATGAATGTTACAGGCTGTGCAGCACAGGGGCACATCGTTAACATAGATATGTATAATTAACATATATACTAAAGATACTTTACTACAATAAATAACTGTGTCATCAGCATAAAGATGAATGTTACAGGCTGTGCAGCACAGGGGCACATCGTTAACATAAATATGTATAATTAACATATATACTAAAGATACTTTACTACAATAAATAACTGCGTCATCAGCATAAAGATGAATGTTACAGGCTGTGCAGCACAGGGGCACATCGTTAACATAAATATGTATAATTAACATATATACTAAAGATACTTTACTACAATAAATAACTGCGTCATCAGCATAAAGATGAATGTTACAGGCTGTGCAGCACAGGGGCACATCGTTAACATAAATATGTATAATTAACATATATACTAAAGATACTTTACTACAATAAATAACTGCATCATCAGCATAAAGATGAATGTTACAGGCTGTGCAGCACAGGGGCACATCGTTAACATACCTAACCCTAACCCTTATACAGTACTAAAGATACTTTACTACAATGATGTATACTCATGATACTTTACTATAATGACATATACTAATGATATTATACTATAATGATACTGATATAAATACTAAATACTAATATAAATACTAATGATACTTTACTACAAAATGATGTATACAAATGATACTATACTATAACGATATATACTAGATCATATCTACTAATTATAAATTATAAAAATCTATTTCAAGCTATATTTCTACTACTAGGATGATGCCGAACCATTGATGATGAATTTTAAGGTGACATCAACTGAGATACTGAATGAGCAAGGATGAAATATGAGCTTGGATGTTAAGTTTAGAACAAACTAATTAAGTGTCTTAGAAAATTGTGATGTCTGGGTTTTAAAATAAGGCTCGCTATGTTAACTTAGGTTTAACAAATTATCAAATTACTGAAACCATCCGACGCCAGGTGAGTATGGTACCCGTGTGATGAGGCTTCCCAGCGATCCTGCTGGCCACACAGTCTTCTTGGCATGCAAGCGAGTCGTTTGACTTCTAGATGTTAAAGTCGTATTCCTCTGAATCTGCATCAGCTGGTCCGAGATAACCTCAGGGTCTGCTGGCGAGACGGTTCACGTCTGAAGAGTTGTTTCTCTGATGGAGTTTTGCAAAGAAAGTCTGAGATTAAAAAGGATTTTTCATATGCTGCTGATCCATTTTGGCCAAACTGGGAAGTTTGCTGGAACTACCTTTTAGAGGAAGTGTTCCTTCTTTTATCAGTTGTTGTTTATAGATTTAGATTTAAAGATCTTCAGACATCCCTCCATCCTCAGACACTCAGAAAAGTTTATTTCACTTAATGTGAAGTAAATCTGACTGTAAACAGTCATTTATTAATATGGCAAGATTAAAATGTGAATATACTGTTAATAACTCATTATTAAATTCAACAAGTAGACTCATTTGGTTTATTTAACATCTGAAATAAAACTTTCTTTCCAGTAAAAACAATTATGTTTATTAATTAATTACTGTAAAGCAGTCAAGGCATTATTAAATCACTTTAAATAAAACAGAATATTTGTCACGATCTGCCCCTGCCCGCCTGACTGTGTTCCTCTCCTGCCATGATTACCCTTATTGTTCTCACCTGTCCCTCGTTTACCTGCCCGTGTTTCCCTAATTAGCCCTCTGTATTTATACCACCTGTTTTGCCCCTGTCCTTGGTCAGTTCATTGTTGTTGTTTGTAGTCATCATTGTTTTGTTCCTGCCCTTCCCGTTCCACCATTAAAACCATTTTTATTTTTCATCCGTGCCTGCTCTCCTGCCTCCTGAACTCTCCACCACACATGGTCCATCATCTCCACACCCCCAACATGACAATATTATTGTTAACAATCTGTAGAGTGAAAGAAACCATTTTATGAGACAAATATAAAAATAATTTTGCTAAAGAGAAAAGTCTTAAGGTGTTAAGCTTTAGCGTTTGACATCTTCAGTCTTGACGGACTTCCCTCTGT
This sequence comes from Nothobranchius furzeri, assembly GCF_043380555.1. NCBI lineage: Eukaryota > Metazoa > Chordata > Actinopteri > Cyprinodontiformes > Nothobranchiidae > Nothobranchius > Nothobranchius furzeri. The sequence continues at coordinate 44,676,955 of NC_091758.1, read as the reverse complement.
TTTCATTTGTGCAATCACCAAAATCCTGGAGGTTTCCGACCTGGATGGGGGGGTGTCAGGGCGCGAGAGAGTTTCCAGATGTAGGTTCTGGTCCAAATAAAGTTCCTCCTTATTTTTTTATTTTTTGTTTGTTTTTTGTTTGTTTGTTTCTTTTTCAACGAGAACATGTGTTTTTGTGAATTTTGAACAAAAGGTCACCAAAGCATTCAACACAGAACTGGTTTTGGGTTTTAACTTAAACCAGGTTCTGGTTAGTCGGAGGTTACGTGTGTTTTAGCTGACGTCAGTAGCATCTAACTGGAGTTACAGATTAGGTCTGATCTATGTTTAACCCTCTGGAGGCAGGCGTTGCAGATGTGCAGCGTTAAAACCTGTTACACGTATTTCATGAGCGTTTTTAACTCAGAAGTTCCCCTGGAGGACTCAGATGTTCATCCTTTTATCAAAGCTTATTTTGATCCTGAGAGGGTTAACCCCATTTGTCTTCAACACCACGTTCTACTGAACAGGATGATCTAGATCCAAAAAAATCCAGATTTTGTTTTGAAGCAATATTATAGAATGTTGTCCTAAGATATCCATCCTGTTGATGTAAGGAGCTATTTATCCCACAACCAGCGTGTGGGAGGCAGATAGTAACATTGTGCTTTTGAAGAAATATCCTGCATGACCACAGGATGTCATTCTTACTTCATTTTTTACACATTGCACCTTTAACTGCTCAGACATTCATTATTTTATCTAATTATTTTTGTTTTACATTTCTTGCATCTGTAAAGCACAGAATTACATCCTAGAATGAAATGTGCTTTCTAAATAAAGATTTTACAACAGTTCATCACAGAATTGTTGTTCTGAGACAAGGAGGTGTGTGTGTGCGTGCGTGCGTGCGTGTGCATGTGTGTGTGTGTGTGTGTGTGTGTGCGTGCGTGCGTGCGTGTGCATGTGCGTGTGTGTGTGTGCATGTTCAGACGACCTCAGCAGTCAATGTCTGTGGCCTCCAGGTAATTGGTTCCATATTTGTGGTTTCAGTTGGTGTGTGTGTGTGTGTGTGTGTGTGTGTGTGTGTGTGCGTGTGTGTGTGTGTGTGTGTGTGTGTGTGTGTGTGTGTGTGTGTGTGTGTGTTACCATCTGTGGAAACCATCACTCTTTTTAATGAGTGGTGAAAACAGGGAGACAAGAAAACAGGAAGGAAAAGTCCTGCTTGACAGCTTTCTTCCTGTAGAGCTAGTAAGAGGCAGACCTGCAGAGTGTGGCTTGATGCAGCACGTGTGTGTGTGTGTGTGTGTGTGTGTGTGTGTGTGTGTGTGTGTGTGTGTGTGTGTGTGTGTGTGTGTGTGTGTGTGTGTGTGTGTGTGTGTCTGAGCTCCAAGCAGATGAACAGGTTTCAGTTTGCATGAACATAATAAAAGTTTTCATGCAGGAATCAGTTCAGATGTCTGTTCTAATCGTGAGAGAAACGACGCTGCAGCGGCTTCATAAACACCCAAAACTCTCCTCTGATTTTCTACACCGAATCCTGTTTTACTACAATAGGAGAGAACATTTATTTTGGACTCCGGTGGTTCGTTTGGGTCTGAAATCAGCTGTGAGTGTTTTCCAGGGAGACTTGAAGCTACATTTAAGTTTATGAAGAAAAAATATCCAGAAAGAGAAGATGGGGTTTGACCTGAGAACAGGCTGAGCCGATCCAGAGTCACAGAGGCCCTTTTTCCACATCAGAAAACTAAAATAAAAGGTTTCTGATCAGTCGGTGGGAACGTGGAGAGCAACATTTGTAAACGGGTTTTTGCTGCCCCCTGCTGGTGTTCCTGTGAGAATTTTAAAAAGTCAGATTTGATCAAACATGGAGTAATAAAAGGATAAAAGATTTAACCACACTGGTGAAGGAGAAGAGCTCACTAGCAGATTTAGACAGATTAGTGAGGAATATCTGAGAGGAAGTTCATGTTTTTGATTTTAGCTCATGAGAAATGGGAGTAAAAACAAAAGTGTTGGGTTTATGTTTGTGTTCAGTGAAGATCATCAACCGTTTACAAGTTTCAGTGAGTCTAAAAGCCTTTAAAGGTTCTGACCTGTTGGTTCTGATCATACCTGTAGCGTGAGGAGAGTGACACGTCTCCACTTGGAAGCTTGTTATCAGCTCTGAGTCGTCCTCAGGACCTGCTTCCTGTCTCCAGGTCATTATTTCCTCTTGTGTCCATAACAAGATGCTTCAACAGACACCAGCTGCTCTCTGTGTGTTTGGGTTCTATTTCAGGATCGCTCTCTCGCCTTTGATTTACATCTCAGTGGATCCGCCTCCTTCAAAGATGGAGCGTTTCTCCTGACGACGGACCTACGTCACGGTAAAGGTCAACTAACTCCGTCCAGTCAGGGTCAGGGACGAGATGTAAGAACGTCTCCTCATCAAAACAAAACCATTTTACTTTTATCTGTTCTTTTCTGCCCGAGGCCCGGTCCGGACCCCAGTTTGGTGGGCCCATTTCTGAGCTTCCTTCCATCCTTCTTGAGAAGACTCTACATCCAACTAAAAGCAGTTTTAGATGACAACAAGGTTCTGGAGATTGGGGTTAGTCGCTCTGGAGTGGTTCAGCTCTCACTTAACAGAGAAGTCTCCTCTCTTCCTCCTCTGTTGTCATGTGGGGTTCCACAGGGCCCGATCCTCGGTCCTGCTCCTTTTGGTCTATATCTGCTGCCTCCCTCGTTCAGATGACACTCGGGTTTCTGCCCCTGAAACAGAATCTACCTATCAAAATAAAATCCTGGACAGCTTTTAACTTACTGGTACCCCCGAGGTACAAGTACAAGTGATTCGCTGCTGGGATTCATCATTTATCCTTCTCAGCAGCAGCACTGCAGGTGCTCTCCATGTCCAACATGTGCGTAAGCCAGGTCCTTAGTCAACTTAAAGTTGTGCACATTTTTCCACTAAGTTTTCTTTTATAAATCCCAAAGTTCGCGTGGAAAGTTGCTTACGCAGTTTTCCGACCCCGTTTTGTGCGTAAGCTAGCTTGATGAACGAGACCCCAGGTCTGGATCAGAGCTGCTGCTCCTCCTCATGGAAAAGCCACGGAGGTTCATGATCAGGATGCATCCTGCTCTCTTCCAGATCCCAGGTCAGATCCAGAACTCTCTGGAGGGATCACATGAATGGATTGTTCCCATGTGGATAATTTGGGACAGTTTAAAGGAGACACCAGGGACTAAAACCTTCCTTTAGAGGTTTTTCAGACACACCTTCAGGAAGCTTCTCTGGGAGCAACATCTGGAAAACCCTGTTTCCCAGATGTTCATAAGAAGAGGTGTGCTCCTGCTGCAGGTCAGATCAGGCTTTACCACCTGAATAAAACATCTTTTTAGACTAAGACGTGTGTTCTGCGTCTGCGGTCGGTCATGAATGAAAACGCTGGTTTTTCTGCAGCTTAACGACGTCCGGTAACGAGATGCTGCAGCTCCAAGACGCTAACGAGCTCTTCACTTGGACCGGTGCCCATTGATCTGCTGGAGGGCGTTTACGCCCCCGTGTGTGTGTGTGTGTGTGTGGGAGGGGGGGTGGGTGCAGGATGGCACTAAGGTGTATAAGAGGTGCTCACCTGCTTCGACCTGCAGCAGAAACACAACCAGCATCTGAAGATAAGACGTTCGGCGTTTCATCAACAGCTTCAGCCGACAGAGAGGAAGGTAAGAGTTCATCAGGTATCGGCTTTTATCAGTTCGTACTATTATAGCGGTGTGTGTAATATAGATTTGTATTATGTAAACTGGTGTTTATGTGTTCTTCTTGGTTTTTTAAATATTATTAAAGCCTGAAATAAGTAGGAGGGGAAAATAACACATTTTTCTTTAAAGTTTATTATTTTAATCATTATTGATAAAATGACTCATTTCCTTAAATTAAGACAAGAAATCAAAGTATCCTTCCACGCTTCCTAGTGACGACAGTGAGGATCTTTTATATTCAGCTGGTATTTATTTTTACCAGCTGAGGGATTCCTCATGAATCTGCTTTAAAGCTTCTTTCATTTAAATAAATTAAGGAAATGAAAATCCTTCTAGACCATCTTCGGCTACATTTCAAACGCTGCTGATCCATTAAAATCTTTCATTTGGTCTGATTGTCTGGATTCAAATAAATAAAAACATTAATACTTTAATGGTCGGATCTTTAGTTTCTGATAAGCTGAATCACTGATGGAGAAAATAAAGTCAAACAGAGAAATAAGTTTGAATCTTGAAGGCGTGTCCATCACCGCGATGCCGGAATAAACAAACATTTTTAAATGTAAACATTTTTTGCTCTTTAATGAAAACTAAACTTTTTTCTTTCTTCCACTAAAAAGAAGAAATGGAAGATTTTATTGTTTTGATACTAAAAGTAAAACAAGAACAAAGTAAAGTTTTTTAAATGTGTTTATTTGGTTTTTAGGATGTCAGAGTTTCCCGCTCTCCTCCGGATGTCATTCCTGGTGCTTTGCATTCTGGGAATGACCTCGGTGACCTTCGGCTTCCCTCGGCCTCGACTACCTCTCAGGTGTTTTTTTATTTTTCAGTAAAAACCAAACATCTAATGAAGCGTTTCTGTTTGATGTCATTGATTCTTCCCGGAAATTTAATCCCAGGAATCCTGATGATCCAGAGGAAGTAAAACGGGAAGACTGGGACATCCTCTTCCCATCTATTTCCCTCCACGACTGGAACATCCAGATGTTGCCGGGCCTCAGGTCTGCAGAGGGGAAGGGTGGTCTGATGAGGGAGGCCTGGCTGTTCGCACCGGAGAGGACCGAGGCCAGGTAATATAATCCCACATCAGGGAATCCCAACATTTTCCCCGTGAGGGATCCGACTTTGTTTCCTCCTGTTGTGTTTTCTCCTCAGCGTGGAGGGGGTCTGGCCCTCAGACTGGGCATCTGAAGGAGCTCGGCTCCTGAAGAGGAACTTGGTGGTGGCGGATGATGCTGCCTTCAGAGAGAAGAGCAAGCTGCTCACCTCCATGGAGAGGCAGAAGTGGCTCAACTCCTACATGCAGAAACTCCTGGTGGTTAATTCCTGAGGCTCCGACATGAGCTGTTGGGATAAAACCTTTAGATTCCAGGATGGACTTGTCCGATCTAAAAACATGTCAGGCTCAGAGCGCTGCCAAGTCGCCCGATTCACCAAGAAAATGTTCCCATCTGAAGCGGGTTTGTGTCACCGGACTGTAAATGAATAAATGGTTTAATCTCTGGTATGAAGTGTTTCTTTTGTCACACGTGGACAGCAGCAGTCACCGACTGATATACGCTCAGATTCTGGTCCTGGCTCGGATCAGAAGACCCCACAGATGTCCTGAGGGGTCTCTGCTCCACGGCTCCAGGGAGACACCTAGTGGCGTTCAGGTTTAATGCGGACGAAACATAAACATGAGTTCTACTTCCTGGTTGTCACTGGTTGTACAGGATCGAGTTGCAGCTGGAGTTTAGTTCATATGAAATCAGCTTCTATAAAAATGTCCCTGGACATGTTCATAACAGAACTCTGAGGCCCGTTTCCCTCGGAGTCAGAAACGTGAAGAGATTGGTTTCAGATCTTCTACCGAGGGATCAACACCAGCTCCTCCAGGCAGTCGATGGACTCCTGCAGCAGCATCCTGTTGGCCCGCCTCCGCCCGTCTCTCCTCTGCAGCAGCAGGGTCTCAGCGTGGAGCAGCAGCTCCACAGCCCGAGACACCCGGAGCTCGCCTGGGGCTTCGTGTCGGCTCAGAGGTCCACCTGGCCTGCTCGCTGGCTTCTCCACCTCCCGCCGGACTCGACAAACCTCAGGAATGGAGGGTACGAATGGGAGAGAGAGGAGAGCAGGGCTGGGGGAGGGGCCTGATCCTTCCTTGTTACTTCCTGTTTGTTTCCTCTCAGCTTCCTGTGAGAGGAGATCAGGGAGGATCAGGCGTTGACCTTTTTATTCACGTTCCACAAAACACATGTAGCACACCTGAGGAGTGGGCAGGTTCTGGAGCAGCTCAATCAGGTTCCCCAGCCTCCCGTCGCCATGGCAACAAACTGCTGGATTCCCACGGGGTGGTAGAGAGGACATCAGTACAGGAGGAGCCATCAAATCCACCACACTGTCCTACACACACACACACACACACACACACACACAGAGTTCATGCAGGGGAAACAAACTCAGCAGATTAAACCAACGGGAGGATGTTCAGAGGGTCGTGTTGATCTGACCAACCGTCCAGGTCCAGAAGATGTTTTCCACCCGTTTCCAGTTAATAAAGGCTTCCAGAAGGTCACAGAGCTGCTGGAGACGAGAGCAGTCCTACAGCGTTTAGAAACACACACACACACACACACACGTACAGATGTTTGGACCCGTGGAGTTATTAAAGGAGTTAACTCACTAAAGCTCACAAACAAACCTCCTGCAGCGCAGCACAGCTCTGACCAGAGGACGACCCACTGGCAGAAAGCACCTACAGAGGTGACAAACCTTCTCAGTTAAACATCAGTGACTGCTGAACATGACCAGAGCAGACCTTCTCACATCATGAAGCAGCCGGGTTCTAACTCCTATCATTGACAGCAGAATCCGTCTCTGGTGTCTCAGACGTCCAATCAGCCACTGAAGTCTCCTCAGCGAGGCGGCGTCCACCTCAACATCACCAGAAAACTCAGGTTTCAACTGAAAGAAAGAAGCCCTGAGTCCCTAACTGTCTGCATGCAGGTACCAGCTGCTGCTGAGATCCATACGTACAGGAACCGGTGACAGCAGAGATCCGTCCAGCTGCTCCACTTGAAACGTCACCAGCTTCTCCAGAGTTCCTGCAGCCAGCAGCCAGCCGAGCGCCAGGAGGAGGTCTCTGCAGGAGAAACTCCCTCTATCCCTCCTGTACATCCAGTCGGCATGGTAACCGGTCTGCCAGAGACCTGCAGCCACCAGCTTCCTGTGATCTGAAACAAAACCACTCCAAACGTCACCAAACCTTCAGGAAACATCAGGATTTTATCCGGTTTCTGAAGACACGTCTTCATCCTCATTCATTCATCTGGGACCATGAAGAGAAAATGCTGAACAGGAACTGATTTTTGTTTTATCTCTTATCATGGGATGTATCCAGATTACAGATTATATTCTAGCTAACATGTTTAAAACTGACCTGCTGCCAGCTGAGTTCGAGTCTGGCAGGAAACGATCCCAGATGTTTGAAGGATGTCAGAAAGAAGCTGCCAAAACTGGTCCTCCTGGAAAAGGAACTAAATGTGGTCATCTAGTCACACCTGGATAGGATTATAATCCAAAACCGAGGTGAGATGTGGATGGCTGTTTGGAGGTTTAGTGAACATCAGGTGGTGGCCAGAAGCAGTCAATAACCAGAAACCCAAATATCAGAGTTTTCCTTCGTTTTCCCCGAAGCTCTCAGAAGCTTTTAGAAAGCACGTTTCATACACAGAACGTGCTTTCAACACCAGCAGAAGGTTTCAACAAGATTTTCTGAAAACCGGAAGCAGACATTTGTCATTGAACGCACCTCGGTTCTTCCTCCAAACTTCGCCCGCCTGAAAGCCTCCGGTGTGGGTACAGAGTCCAGACCGAGGGCCGCTAAAAGCCTGCAGAGAGCTCCGATCACCCGCTTCACCTCCACACTCACAGCCGCCTGAGTTCGCTTCATGTCCGTCGCTCCACCGATTCGGCGGACTGTCGGTCCCACAGAGAGCTAGTTAGCTAGCTGCTAATTCCCAGCGCCCGCGAACCCCCCAGCACGCGCTCAGAACGACAACTTCCGGTCGTTGCTAAGGAAGTGATCTCAGTCTGTGTGGGCTAATCAGACAACAGGATTAAAGGAGGAGGGGCGGCCGACAACATTAAAATAAACAATAAAATACTGTTTCATTTGAAAGTTGAACGTTTTAATAATGTATTTAAGAAGATAAATATATATATTTATTTGTTTAAATAACGTTTTTGATCAAATGTATTAAAAAAATTACAACACATCTCAGTTTGCAATTTTTACAACACATTCCTGCAGCGTACAGGTGGATTTTCTGCTGATGATTAAAGTCATGTTTCATTAAGAGAACATTATATTATATTTGAACAACACTTGAACGGTTCTGAGCGGCCCACTGGATTCAGTTGAGGAGGAAGATGACCACCATCTTAAAAAAAACCCTCCCACCCACTGCATCCCACAGTGGAGACCATGGACAGCTCCTTCAGAGGCAGACTGAGACATCCCAAATGTAAAACAGAACGCTACCATAGGTCATTCATCCCCTCTGCAGTAAGAGTGTAGAAGTCCTCAGTTTAACTGGTACTGGCATTATACTGGTACACAATAACACCAATGCAATTGCGGCAAGGTGGAGAGACAAGGGCCTGGGCGGGATTCGATCCCCAGACTCCCAGGTGAGAGTCGCGCGCTAACCAGTCAGCCAAAGGGACATCCCCCTGGCGACGTAGCCAGGGCGCATGATCAATCTGCATACAGTGACGCTCACACTGTCACACAATATTCAGTATTGTTTAATACTCGTTTAATACCGGATTTACATTGTATGTCCGTGCCTCTTACAGTATGCTGCATAGTGTTGGAACCCAGATTTTTTTCTTTTTTATTTGTGGTTTCAGTGGTCAAAGGTTACAATGCTAGCGTACTGCCTATGTGTATAAACATGTACCTTTGCTATTGTTTTTCTTCAAACTCTTCTCTTTGGTGCTGCTACAACAAGTGAATTTCCCCACTGTGGGATCAATAAAGTCTATTCTATCTATTCTATTCTATTGGACTCAGACTGGAGTCAGTTTACCTGAGACTTCTTAAAAGAAGTATTTAAAATGCAGGTTAACAGATTAAACACTAAACTGGACTATGAGATGGTTCTGTGGCTGCAGTCGATAAATAAAGCACAAAGAACAAAAATAATCAGAGCGAGATTTTTTTAATAAGCAAGGAAAAAGTAAATGTATGCATCTGCGGGCCATAAATGTCTGCTTCCCTGGTTCTGATGGGTGTTTTCTAGTTGCTGGCTCTGAATAATAAATGTTAGGATCCGGGTCACTTTCTGGTGTCACGTTTGCTGGATTTAGTCATGTTGTGCACGGAGCTCAAATGTCGTCTTTTGGTAAAAGTCAGTGAGAATTTGTGTTGGAGTTAACCGGGTAAGTCTTTATAGACCTATATTTGATCTATCTGTGATTTCTTCAGCCTGAAATCTGAACTTTAAAGGTGCAATAAGATATCATTTTACAGACACTAGATATCCTCAGCTTTCTTCATGTTTTTGAGGGCGTCCTGACCAATCACAAACTTGCATTCTCTATCTTGACGGATGTATGTTTAGAAAAGAGAGCTTGACTCCGTCCTTCCTTGCCAGCCTGCTGGAGAGCCCTTGAAATGATGGATAGGCGTTGCATGCATCCTTCCCGACGCAGACGGAGAAGTATAAATTAAGCTTTGGGACATCCCTGCTTTAGATTGGTGGAGGCCGGTAATCAGACGTTTGCAGGATCAATCCCTGCAGGGAGATCTGCTGTTGTGTTCTTGGGAAAGACAGCTCACCCTTCTTGCCTGCTGGTGGTGGTTGCAGGGACCGGTGGCACCTGTGTATGTCAGTCTCACCTCTGTCAGTGTGCCTCAGGGTAGCTGTGGCTGCATGGTAGCTCATCACCACCAGTGTGTGTATGGTTCACTGCAGTGTGAAGCACTCTGAAGTGTTCTCTGACTCTTTAAGGCCCTTCACAAGTGCAGGTCGTTTATCAAAGATCACCACCAACTCTTTATATGAACTGAATTTATTGAAGTAATTTTTGCAGGGTGTAAATTTAAATGATGCTCATGTCTGGGTCAGAACCTCCTTCATGGCTGCCTCTGGAGGTAGAATCCGTGCATGTGGAGGTCGTTTCCTCTAAAGGACATAAGTACATGTGTGCAGAGATCGGGTCATCCTCCGGAGGCGCATCAGCCGCCGCCGCCGCAGCAGCAGGCTGCACACCGACGCCGCTCCGGCTCTACGTATGAGCCGTCAGTGCAGACAGAGGTTGTAAACATGGCGGCGGACGGGATGGTGCTCACTAACCACGACCACCAGACCCGTGTGGGGATCCTGACCGGTAAGGACGCGGTTTGGTTAGAAAGACGTGCAAACGCGGCACCTCGGTGCCGTTTTGTCGTCGCTGTCACGAACCGAGCCGTCTCCTCTGCAGAGCCAGCTGGTAGCTAGCAGCAAGCTAACCGGCTGCCTCCCGTGACCGCTCGGACAGATGCGGGATTACTCAGCGGCTCATTCGTGAATCGTAGTTTAGTTGTGTCTGAATCTGCTTGTGAAGACCTGCTGTCATGTTCAGATGTGCGTTAAACAGCTTAACGTCGGTGCATTGAGCCATTTTATTTAGCGTCAAGACCGCCATGGAGGAACGGAAACCCCGGTTTGCGCTTTCAAAACTTAGCGCGAGCGGTTATTCTTAGCGAACGCTTGCTGTTAATTAACAGTGGGAGCTTTTATTTTGAAATTAAAACATCTATTTTTCCGGTCTGGTTCCGGTGAACATTCCAGCTTAACCGAAGGGAACGTTATATTTTCTTGTAACGAAGCGCTGCTGAGCCTACACGAGCTGCATCCGTGTCCCTTTGCAGGTCCGACGTGTCTCCCGCCGTTAAGCCCGTTAACTCTAACGTTTACAGATGTTTCACAACATCTGGGCTCCGTGGATTCCAATAAACCAGACATGTTTCACACAGCATCAGTAATCACGACTCCTCCTGCGCCTGGCTCCGAACAGCCAGAGGACAGGACGCAACGCAGCGCCGAGCTAAAATGACTCCAGATCAGATTAGCTCAGCTGATCTTCGCCTCCGAGTCATGCTCAGGAGGACTGGGACCAGTTAGAGCCACCAGTAAGCGCCTTTAGTGGAGGCAGAGGGAGGGGGATGTGGAGGTGATGCTGAGGAGGAGGAGGAGGATGAAGAGGCCTGCAGCTGCTGCTGTCACATGTCCCCCTTCACGCGCTCAGACATCAGGCTGACAGCGGGAGTTTTACTACAAATATCAGGTTTAGATCAGGTTTAGAATCCAAAGTTCTCGTAACTGAATTTTTAGCCCGGTTAAAGGTCCTGATCCAGCCTTCATTTCTTTAGCTAGACTAGTTCCGGTTGCTTTCAGCTCTGGTTCTAGGAATTAAAGGTGAAGTCCCATCAGCTGTCACCAATGGTTGTCACACACACTGATGTGTGTGTGTGACGTTAGTTCTCCACATCCGACCCATCCCCTGGGGGAGCGGTGAGCTGCAGACACGGCCGCGCTCGGGAACCATTTGGTGGTTTAACCCCTCAATCCAACCCTTTAGTGCTGAGTGACAAGCAGGGAGGCGTTGGGTCCCATTTTTTCTAAGTCTTTGGTACGACCCGACCAGGAATCGAACCCTCATCTCCCAGTCTCAGGGCAGACACTCTACCACTAGGCCACCGAGCTGGTAGGAACAGGACGGATATGACACGTGATCACCTTGACCGTTCAGCATAAACACACAGAAAAGGAGTCAGGCCAACGAGTGTCATTATTTAAATAAATACCTGGATTAGGTTGACTTGTTTGTAATCTGGATGAGTAGAGGTCTCTGCCTCCTTAGGAGGAGTCCAGGTGTCCTGGTGTCTTGATTCTGATTGGTGGACTGCAGGATCAGGGCTTTGTGCAGGAATGAGGATGTTGTTCTGGTTTGTGAGGAATGAGCTGAGCTGGAGGGCAAAGCTCTGAAATCCGGATCCAAGTTTTCCCTCAGCCTCCTCCTCCTACTGCTCCTCGTCAGAAGGAGTCTGCTGGTCACCTCCCTCTGGATGACTCCGGGTCGGAACCAGAACTCTCTGGAGCATGGATGTAATTGGGGGGGGCATGTCCCCCCCCCCCACTTTTTCCAAAGTCAAGTTTTGACCCCTGCACTTTTCACCATCCAAAAACAATATTACTCTATATTAAACCGACACTGGTTGAGCTCTAGGACCAAGCAGAAAACAACCGTTTGTGTTGAAGCCGGTCTCCCATTAGAGCATACTGTAAAGATACAACCCCCCCCCCCCCCCCCCCCACACACACACACACACACACACTTCTAAAGTGAATATTACGTCCATGCTCTGGAGGGATTATATCTCCTCTCTGGTCTGGGGTTGCCTTGGGATTCCCAGGAGGAGCTGAAATTGGTCTCTGGGGAGAGGGAGGTCTGGGCTTCCCTTCTGGACCCGCTACCTCTACAGCCTGGCCATGGACAAGTGGTGATGGATGAATGACTTAGCTTCCACCTGATAATTTAGACTTTTCCCTCCTCAGTCAGCGACAGCTGCTTCAAGAACCTGGCAGAAGACAGGAGCGGAGTCAACCTGAAGGACCTGGTCCACGACCCGTCTCTGTGAGTCCTGACAGGAACACGGACACGTGTGAATCCTCGTGTTTAACTAACCACTGCCGATTTTCTTCCTCCAGACTGGGAGGAGCCATCGCAGCCTACAAGATCGTTCCAGATGAGATTGAAGAAATCAAGGTACACGCTTTACGTCTGCACAATGCATCGTCTCAACATCTCAGTGTAGCTCAGCGCTCCGCCGTCTACGACCAGTTTAGCATTTCAACAGTTTAAACTGAAGAGTTTACATTTCCTGAAGGACCTCGATCCCGTGGGCAGAAAAACAAAGCTTTGGTAACAACAGCTGCAGGAAGGATCAAGGAGCTTTTAGACGTTTTTATTTGTAAACGAAGCCTGTTTTTTATTGACTACCTGGTTGAACCTGGCTGTTTTGAATCCATACAGGAAACTCTTCTGGAGTGGTGTGATGAACAGGAGCTGAATCTCATTCTCACTACTGGAGGAACTGGCTTTGCACCACGAGATGTCACACCTGAGGTAGAACACAAGCTTCCTGTTTGACTTTAACTGGATCAGATTATTGGAATATTTCTCTAAAACGGCTTTCTGTGGCAAACCAAGAGAATAACTAATGTAAAATAAAACACACACACACACACACACACACACAAAGAAAAACAAATCAGTATGACAAGATGTGCAAGAGATTGGCAGTGGATCAAAAGTCCAAGTAAAAACTTTTTAAGGTGAAGTCGATCGTATTTTTGTGTTTGTCAGGGTCGTGGAGGCCGCTCACACACACGACTCTGTCACATGTAACAAGTTACGTACTTTAAGTTCACACACACGTGCTTAATCAGACACAACCAGAGGTTGTCAGTACGTCCTGTAAATAAGGTAAACGAGGACTACAGGAAGCGTGCTGTGGATCTTCTTCTGTGGTATTTGTCGAAAAGAGTGACACATTTATATACTTTTCAGTGGTTGGGTCAGTGTAGCATGTAGCCTAGCTAGCTGCTATTTTAGACCGCTTAGCTTGTAAACTAGCTGCTAACCAGCTGTTAATTTAACCTGTGTAGGTAGCTTAAAGCCTACCTGCTAATTAGCTGCTATTTTGACCAGTGCTGTTAGCATGTAGCTTAGCCGCTAACTAGCTGTAATTTTGGCCAGTTTAGCGTGTAGCTTAGCTGCTAACTAGCTGTAATTTTGGCCAGTTTAGCATGTAGGGTAGCTGCTAACTAGCTGTCACTTTGGCCAGTTTAGCATGTAGGATAGCTGCTAACTAGCTGTTATTTTGACCAGTGTTGTTAGCGTGTAGCTTAGCTGCTAACTAGCTGTAATTTAGGCCAATTTAGCATGCAGCATAGCTGCTAACTAGCTGTCACTTTGGCCAGTTTAGCATGTAGGATAGCTGCTAACTAGCTGTTATTTTGACCAGTGTTGTTAGCGTGTAGCTTAGCTGCTAACTAGCTGTAATTTAGGCCAATTTAGCATGCAGCATAGCTGCTAACTAGCTGTTACTTAAACCATTGTAGGTAGCTTAAAGCCTACCTGCTAACTAGCTGTTATTTTGACCAGTGTTGTTAGCGTGTAGCCTAAGGCGCCTCCTCTCTGGGGAGGTACAAGGCTGCTCCCCTCTCCCTCTGGCTCATGGGTCCCTGAACGGACTATAAGTTATTTTCTAATCCTCGTTGCCTTTCGCCCTGTCACACATACAGTATGTTTTTCTTCTATTTAAATGATAAGTAATTGTGTTTTGTGTGTTTGTCATGTAGTTTGAGATACATTAGCTTGTAGAAATTGCTAAACTACGAAGGACGGCAGTAGCTTAGGAAGGAGAGCGGGTTGTCCAGGTTCAATCCCGGCTCCACCCAGAGAATGCTGCTGTTGTGTCCTTGGGCAAGACACTTAACCCGCCTTGCCTGCTGGCGGTGGTCGGAGGGGCCGGTGGCGCCAGCGTTCGACTGCCTCGCCTCTGTCAGAGCGCCCCAGGGCAGCTGTGGCTACATCGTAGCTCATCCCCACCAGTGTGTGAATGGGTGAATGACTGATTGTGTTGTGAAGCGCTTTGGGGGGTTGTAGAACCCTACGAAGACGCTATACACATACAGGCCATTACCATCCCTCACTAAAGTCTATTAACCTCTTCAAATGTCTTTTCTGAGGGATTAAACGGACGTTTTGTTGCTACGTCACAGGCCACCAGGGAGGTGATCGAGCGGGAGGCTCCGGGTATGGCTCTGGCCATGCTGATGGGGTCGCTCAACGTTACGCCTCTCGGGATGCTGTCCAGGTAAACGTGCGCCTGCTCTCACCTTGTCTGATCCTCTCTGGCTCTAATGAGCGTTGTCTGCCTCGTTTCCAGGCCAGTTTGTGGGATTCGTGGGAAAACTCTGATTATCAACCTTCCAGGCAGCAAGAAAGGCTCACAGGTGAGTTTTTCACCTGTTCCTTCACTCGGTTTGACTCCACTGAGAAGGTTTGGAAGTTCTCCAATAAACACATGAAGCAAAGATGGAACATTTGGCCACTTCTGTTGTGTTTGAGTTCAAATGGACGTAGATGGTGAAGGTTTGTTAGAGTGCTCTAACCTTTGGGCGTAGATGACCCGACCGTACCGTCATGCGGGTTGTGAGGATGCTGAAACGCTCCTCTTTCCTGTAGGAGTGTTTCCAGTTCATCCTGCCTGCTCTGCCTCACGCCATTGACCTGCTGCGCGAGGCCGCCGTCAGGATCAGATCCACGCACGCCGCTCTTGAGCAGCTGCCCTCGCCATCCTCGCTGATGACCAACACGCACGTTAACACTAACTCTAACACGCACACCATGGAGCGCGGCACCCAGTGCGAGGAAGAAGACGAGGAGGAGGAGGACCGGAGGAGGGGGCGGCACAACCACCACCATCACCAGCACGGCTCCTCCCACATCACCGCGGCCGCCATCGCTGCCAAGGTAAGCAGCTGACCTGAAGGAGAGGCGCGCCGGTCTGTTTGTTCTGCCGGTTCTGAAGGGGAGACGTTTCCAGCTTGTTCAGAGGTGTCCGAACACTTTTAGTCCTCAGCGACCGCAGAACGAGATTTTCAAATTAAAAGAATTTATTTGTAGAATTTTGTTTACTTGCTTAACAAAATAAACTCAGTAGTTCAAAGAAAAGATCCTTTTAGATTATTTATTCTCCTGCATCTGTTGCTCGACCCCACATGAAAAACATAACCGGAGCCCAACGATGTCCAACGGGAGGTCCTGGAGGACAAAATTATGCTGTTTATTTATTTTGAGTTGAGGGACACAAAAAACCAGCCAGAGGTCTGAAAATGGCCCGTGGGCCACCGTTTGGACACCCCTGGATCATCATCATCATCATAAGATTTGTTCTGTACGTTTGGTGTCGACGCCTCACCCGGCTCATCCCTTGAGTTAAGATTATTTCTGTGATTCAGAGTTGAGAAGCTTCAAAAAAATTAAGTTTTCCTTATTTTTTCTCTTTATATCAGATAATTTAATTTATTTTACAGATAATTTAATTCATATCACACATAATTAAAGATGCTCCAAAAACTGGCCAGTGATCGCAATGAGCCAATGTTCAGCCAAAGAGAAACTTTGAAATCGGTTTTTATTTCAGCCCATGAACGCACCGTCACCCAACACGAATCCACAGAAGCAACAGATTTACTTCCAGGTCGACAAGTTTCAAGTTAAGTGGAAATTTAAAACGACTCATCGTTTTTTTTCTTTGAGATGAACTGGTTTCACTGGACCAGAGCTGAACAAGAATCAGAAACTGGTTTTGGATCTCAAAACCAGAATCGGTGCATGTGCAGAGGATTTAAATCATCTTTAGAGTCATTGTTGGTTCACATCATCTCATCTCCATATGTGTGTGTGTGTGTGTGTGTGTGTGTGTGTGTGTGTGTGTGTGTGTGCACGTGCCTGTGTGTGTGCGTGTGTGTGCACGTGCCGGTGTGTGCATGTGCCTGTGTGTGTGTGTGTGTGTGTGCGTGCCTGT
Source organism: Nothobranchius furzeri (assembly GCF_043380555.1). Classification (NCBI taxonomy): domain Eukaryota; kingdom Metazoa; phylum Chordata; class Actinopteri; order Cyprinodontiformes; family Nothobranchiidae; genus Nothobranchius; species Nothobranchius furzeri. Next base: position 44,660,604 of record NC_091758.1, on the reverse strand, counting down.
GTGTGTGTGTGTGTGTGTGTGTGTGTGTGTGCATGCCTGCCTGTGTGTGTGTGTGTGTGTGTGTGCATGCCTGTGTGTGTGTGTGTGTGTGTGTGTGTGTGTGTGTGTGTGTGTGTGTGTGTGTGTGTGTGTGTGTGTGCGTGCTTGTGTGTGTGTGTGCATGCCTGTGTGTGTGTGTGTGTGTGTGTGTGTGTGCGTGCTTGTGTGTGTGTGTGCATGCCTGTGTGTGTGTGTGTGTGTGTGTGTGTGTGTGTGTGTGTGTGTGTGTGTGTGTGTGTGTGTGTGTGTGTGTGTGCGTGCTTGTGTGTGTGTGTGCATGCCTGTGTGTGTGTGTGTGTGTGTGTGTGTGTGTGTGTGTGTGTGTGTGTGTGTGTGTGTCTGTGCGTGCTTGTGTGTGTGTGTGTGTGTGTGTGTGTGTGTGTGTGTGTGTGTGTGTGTGCATGCCTGTGTGTGTGTGTGTGTGTGTGTGTGCGTGCGTGCTTGTGTGTGTGTGTGTGTGTGTGTGTGTGTGTGTTCACTCACCAGACCAACCATGCTGGGGTCATGGCTAAGGGAGCTCCCTACCTGCCTGGAAACACACCTGCTCCTCCTGCTCATTTCACCTGTAGTCATGACCATCAGGTGAGATGTGAACACCTGCCCCCCCCCACCCCCACCCGGTCTCTCCTTACTCTGTGGTTTCCCTCTCATCAGGACCATCTCGTGAACCACACTCACCAGAATCCTCTCCAGCTCTTACGGGTTACTTTATCTTCCAGCTGATAGTTTCCTGTTTGGTTTGAAGGATCTGAACGTTTCTGACCTTCGTGTCTGTGAACATGAAAGCTGAGGTCAGAACGGGACTTTGGTCTCATCGCTTGTCCTCGGTACAAGTTGTCCTTCTCCTCTGCAGCAAGTAGGGAGTCTAATTTAATCTACTTAACGTGTCTTTTATAGTACATTAGGTGTTAAACTGTTGTCAGACTCCGTTTATGAGAGATTAGTGAGATGTGTGCCTTTGCTTTGGGGCTTTCTCAGTCCTTTGTGAATGTGCCACACACTGATCCTGACGGTCGCCTCGCCCGCTCCCGCCTAAACACCCGTAATCCTGTCACACCTTCATTTAAAACATTTGATTGGAGGGCTCCTAGCTGCAGCGGAGTCTGTGTGGAGGAGCGCTTTAGTTTCACCTGTTCAGGTGAGTTTCAGCTGATCGAATGGGTTTTGCTGCCGTGCAAAAGTCTTAGACCACTCCTCATCTCTGTGGTTTTACCTTCGTGTCAGCTCTTGTACCATGAGATTAAAAGTAGGCGCGTTCTGCCAAGGCGGAGTGATCGTACGATCATCACGCTGGATCTAACACACAGAACATGTTTCCCCCGGACCGTTTCAGACGTGACACACCTTGATCCGGTGGGCTTTAGTGTGTGTTAGTCAAAATAAAGCTAAAGGTGTGGTTAGCAGCTGATCTTTAGTCTCCTAGTCGATTAAATCAGTTTAAAAAAAGTTAAGAAAATCCTCATCTGGTGTTTTCCCCGAGTCGCCCATCTCTGTTAAACCGGAACAGCCTGGAGGACAGAAGTAGGACCTGAGAGCTCCATCATCTCTCAGCTCGTGGTGCTGGTTGGCTGACGCTCCAGCAGAAATGGTTCCAGTTGGCCTGAAATGATCCCAAACACACTTCCTGTGCAGTCGGTTGTACGATAATGAGCTGGTGTCGGACTCATCTTCAGGTGTAATCACACAAAAAGCAGCAAAAGTACAAAAAAGAGCTTTGGAATGCTTTTAGGAAGTCTGGAAAACCGTTCCTGAAGACATTCACGTTTTTTTTCCTGGATAAAACCAACAGCGCCTTAAGACTTTTGCACAGTGTGTTTGAGAGGAACTAGACCTCGACTGACTCTCTCTCTGTGTGTGTGTGTGTGTGTGTGTGTGTGTGTGTGTGTGTGTGTGTGTGTGTGTGTGTGTGTGTGTGTGTGTGTGTGTGTGTGTGTGTGTGTGTGTGTGTGTGTGTGTGTGTGTGTGTAGATCCCGGACTCGATCATTTCTCGAGGCGTTCAGGTGCTTCCTCGAGATTCAGCCTCTTTAAGCTCCACCCCTTCCGAATCACCGCGGGCAACACAGGCAACATCCCGCCTTTCTACCGCCTCTTGCCCGACCCCTAAGGTACACACACACACACACACACACACACACACACACACACACACACATACACACACACACACACACACACACCGGGATCAACGTAAACCAAATCTCTCCCAAACTTGTAAGCTGATGGAGTCACGTGACTGCGGGAAGTCTGAAGTTCCAGTGTCGGGTTCCTGGAGCTCCATCTGCTGACAGTTCCTGCATGATTAGAGTTTCTTAGCTCTTCTTCTTCTTCTCTGAATCTTTTACTGTCGTGACAAACCAACAATTGGAGGAAATTTTAAAGTTTTAATCAAACTTTTTGTGAAAATCCTGTTTCTAATGAAAGAAACAAATGAAAATTGGATCCACCTGGCAGAGCGTGACAGTTTTCACCAAATGAAAAGTCACGGGACTCGTGTGTTTGGAGCCGAGTGGGAGTGAATGGGACCGTGAGATTCAGTTGTGGTGCATTCACATCTAAAAGCTCTCCCAGTTCATTCAGAGAAAAGGAAACTCGGATGATGCTGGAATTGTCTCAGAGTGGGAGTTTGGTAGAGAAACCCGGATCTAACTCATTTTCCTGGTGTTGGATTCCTTCTCCGGTTCCTCTGGCGCTGCCGACGGGCTCTGGTGTTCAGGGCTCCGAGCCGAGTTCTGATCAGCTGTTTTATGTTCGGACCTTGTTTGTGTTTCTCTGCAGGTCCAATCTCGCTGTGGCAGCAACGAGAACATCCTGAGAGCCAGTAAGTCCCGTTCACCCCGCCTTAAGCGTCCTCTTCATGGCTTCCTCACGCCCTTCTCTGATTGGTTGTGCTTTCAGGCCACAGCGCCGTCGACATCAGGAAGGTGGCGCGGCGTCATCGCATGTCTCCATTCCCGCTCACGTCGATGGACAAAGCTTTCATCACCGTTCTGGAGATGACCCCTATCCTGGGAATCGAAGTCATTAACTACAGAGGTGAGGCTTTAGTGGGGGGGTGTGGTCACGGTCCCGCCGACGAGTCGGCTCTAACCCGGGTTCTGCTCCAGATGGGTTGGGTCGTGTGCTCGCTCAGGACATCTATGCCAAAGACAACCTTCCTCCGTTTCCCGCCTCCGTTAAGGACGGCTACGCTGTTCGGGGTGAGTCCGGATCAGCTGATCAGACGAGGTAAGAGGTAACCGCTGCCTAACTAACCCGATGCTGACCTCTGACCTGTAGCTGCTGACGGTCCTGGAGATCGTTTTATCGTGGGGGAGTCGCAGGCTGGACAGCAGGTAACGCCCACGACACAATCCCAGGTGTTCCTTCGGTCCGGCAGCGGCAGAACCGAACAGAACCTTTAGTCACAGGAGTTAGGGTGGCCGTGTGTTCAGAACAGCCAACCACAGTAAGGCTTTGTGTGTCCAGCCCACCCACACCGTGATGCCGGGGCAGGTGATGAGGGTGACGACCGGCGCTCCCATCCCGTGTGGAGCCGACGCCGTGGTCCAGGTGGAAGACACCGAGCTGCTGAGGGAATCCGAGGATGTAAGAAGCTCGTCAGCTGATTGTCCCCGGGTCTAGTGTTGGATAATGTGTGTGTGTGTGTGTGTGTGTGTGTTTCAGGGCACGGAGGAGCTGGAGGTGAGGATCATGGTCCAGGCCCGGCCCGGGCAGGACATCAGGTAGAATAAAAAGATGGGATGATTCGTCGGAGACCTCCTGACCCCTGCCAGCATCAGTATGACTCTGAAATGACGTTTGTGTGTCTCGACAGGCCGATCGGCCACGACATCCGGCGCGGGGAGTGTGTGCTGGCCAAGGGGACACACATGGGCCCGTCAGAGATCGGCCTGCTGGCCACCGTGGGCGTGACCGAGGTCAGCGTGCACAAATTCCCCGTGGTGGCCGTCATGTCTACAGGAAACGAGGTGAAACCGCAGAAACGGAGGCGAAGGCGCAACACGAGACTTGGTTAGGCTCACGTGCGGTTCTGGTTTTAGCTGTTGAACCCAGAGGATGACCTCCACCCTGGAAAGATCCGAGACTCAAACCGCTCCACCCTTCTAGCCACCATCCAGGAGCACGGATACCCCACCATCAACCTCGGCATCGTCGGAGACAAGTGAGACGATTTCAGCCTCACAAACCTCGTCCTCGTCAAAAGTTCATGTGTCAACCGAGTCTGGTGTGTGTGTGTGTGTGTGTGTGTGTGTGTGTGTGTGTGTGTGTGTGTGTGTGTGTGTGTGTGTGTGTGTGTGCGCGCGCAGCCCCGACGACCTGCTGTCCGCTCTACACGAGGGAATCAGCCGCGCTGATGTCATCATCACCTCAGGGGGAGTGTCCATGGGAGAAAAGGTGACCTCTCCCCTCTGACCTGGTTCCATTAATGTCTGACTGAAGACTGTTGAGTTAAAGTGTGTGTGTGTGTGTGTGTGTGTGTGTGTGTGTGTGTGTGTGTGTGTGTGTGTGTGTGTGTGTGTGTGTGTGTGTGTGTGTGTGTGTGTGTGTGTGTGTGTGTGTGTGTGTGTGTGTGTGTGTGTGTATCAGGACTACCTGAAACAGGTGCTAGATATCGATCTTCACGCTCAGATCCACTTCGGGCGGGTGTTTATGAAACCAGGGTGAGCTGACCGGGTTCCGTTCCTGATTCCTGGATGTCGTGCTTCCGGACCATAACCAGTGCTGTAACTCTTTCTGTTCCCAGTCTTCCCACTACCTTCGCCACAGTCGACATTGATGGAACGCGTAAGCTCATCTTCGCTCTCCCAGGTTTGTGAATCTGAGCCCTCTGATCGGGTCTTTTTCATTTCTCTTTTGGGATAAAAACATTTTCCCGTTGCTTCCTAAAGCGGCGCGCTCCCCTCAGCAGTAGCGCTGGCAAACGCAGATAAAACGGAAAGAACTGGTGTTCTGACATCATTTCCCCCTTCGGCGAAGCCTCGCTTGGCTGTCTGAATATTCCGTTTGCCTTTTCCAGGTAATCCCGTGTCGGCTGTGGTGACCTGTAACCTGTTTGTGATTCCCGCTCTGAGGAAGATGCAGGGCATCCTGGACCCCAGACCCACTATAATTAAAGCTAGGGTGAGACTACACAGGATGCTATGTTAGCAGACAGCATGGAGGCATGGGTGCAGCGATAATCTCACGTTGCTCCGCATCCGTCTGCTTCTCCAGCTGTCCTGTGACGTGAAGCTGGACCCCAGACCGGAGTACCATCGCTGCATTCTCACCTGGCATCATCAGGAGCCCCTCCCCTGGGCCCAAAGCACAGGTTTGTTTACTCGTAACCACAGCAACGTGAGTTCTGGCGTCACCAGCGATGCTCTCCGTGGAAACCTCCTGGTCTGACATGGTCTGTGGCATCGGCGCTTCCAGGTAACCAGGTGTCCAGCAGACTCATGTCGATGCGTAGCGCCAACGGCCTGCTGATGCTGCCCCCCAAGACGGAGCAGTACGTGGAGCTGCACAAGGGCGAGGTCGTGGACGTCATGGTCATCGGGCGGCTATGATGCAGGTAGGTGTGGCTCACCTCTCGCCACGAGGCGGGCGCCAACCATCTCACACGTGTCTCTCTCTCTCCTCAGACCATCGTGTCTCTACCGGTTACCGTGGCAACGCCAGGAGTTCTTGTCTGGACAGGAAACAGGTGGGGAGGGGGGTGGGCAGGAAGTGATGCATGTCTATCTGGTCGCCATTAGCTGTGATGTCATATGCAACAGCCAATCGGAGCCAGCGCAGGCTGAATCCTCTCCGGTCTGCTCTGAGGAGATCGCTGTACTTCAACGGAGAAAAAAATGTGGAAAAAATATATAAAAAGAGATTTATTCTGTAATATTATTATCCTTAAAAGAATTAATATTCTTAATTATATTCTATTTATTATGATTATTATGGTTCTGATTGAATATTCTCATCTTAGTGGTACCCTCTCCTCTTCATTTGCTTTGTGACTTTTTCCCTCGTAGGCAGAAACACTAGAGACTTGCCCCTCCTTACTCTTCATCCTTCTCTCCTCTTTCTTACCCTCCTCTTCATTTCTCCTCAGTGCTGCTTTGCTCCAACATCCTCTAACACACACCTAGGAAGTAAAAAACAAACTGCTGTGGCCGTTTTTCCTCCCGGAGCAGAGCGGCAGCTGTTCGTTAAGCCAAGAAATGAGGAGTATTTGTATATTTTTGTTTGATTGCCTCTCCGCGTTTACCGCTCAAACATACAGCGAAAGCCATGAAATTCTTCCAGGTGGGAAATTTCTCTGGTCGGACATGAAGAACTTTAATCCTGCGTTCAAGTGATGTTTATCGTTCCAGATTGAAGCTACGTCTCATAATCTGCACCATATTCTGTTAGTGTTGTCCCGGATTGTGCAAAAGCTTTGATCCAGCCAATAATTCCTGAGAGGGAACCAAAACGGAGCACAGAATCAGCCAAAGGAAAACTCTGAAAGGGCCTAGGAAGGTCAGGAGAACTCCCGATCCAGATCCACTAATGGATCACGGGAATGTCTGGCTGCTTGGAAGGGAAACGAGCGGAGAGGAGGGCTGGATCCGGAGTTCTGGACCAGATCCGGGGTTTAGTATGAGCTTGTGTTTCCAAATTTCTGTTTTTTAATTTTCTCATCATTTTAAAATCTCATGAAAAGGATCGAAACGAGCATCTGTGTGGAAATCTGATTCAGGAATTCTTACTTTGATTATTAATGTAAATCTGTTTTCATGAGATTTGAGTCAACATCTGTAAAGCCAAGTATTTCATCCAGATGTTTGATGCAACACTTAAATAGATGTAATTACTACATTATTCTGTTTGTAATTTTTTTGCCATGTGATTTTTTTATTATAATTTTATTTTGATTTTGAATTCACCTGTTTCTAAAATGTGATGTCAGCATCTCATCATGAGACAAAAACAAAAGGAGATTAGATTTAAGACAGAAATATATCAGAACTTTATTCTCTCAAGAAGATATTTTTAAAATAATTTATAAAAATGCAGAAATAAACAATATAAAAATGAATTAGGTGTCTTATTGTTTTTTTATTTGTTTCTTTAAGTTATTCCTCACTGTTGTCCCTCATCTATGGTTTGATTACTTTACAGATTTGTTTTTGTGGCACCTTTTTCTCTCCATATTCTGGCTTCTCTTCAGTCAGTCGGCAGCTTCCTCCCATGATCCAGTTTTTAATCCGAAAACAAAATATCTGCAGTGAGTTGGGATGTAAACTCTCAGCTCCGATGAGAGCGGGCTTCACTTGAAAGCAGCTCATCGCGTTCAGGTGCTCGTAAACTACACTGTGTGTATTCTGCATTAAGGTGCTTGTTAAAGTATAAATACTTTCTAAGGCTGTGAATCAACATGTCATGTAACTAACTGCTTTTCCTTAAAAAATAAATCCAAATTTTATTTATGTCTTAATTTGAAGCATTAAAATGGATAAAACATAAAGAATTATGTTTATAATAAAATGTATAAATGAAGAAAACGGTTCTAAATGTAGAAAAACAATTGTTTTTTATTTTACATTCATAGATTTATTCATTTTAAATTTTTGTAAACGATAGCTATTTTCTCTGTAATTCTAAAATAAACACTTAATTTGTTTTATTTTGATTTTTTTGCCATTTAAAAATATGAGTAACAGATTTCAATAAACTTGGAAAAAAAGGAAAATTATGGAAAAAACAATCAATGAATAAATAACCAATCTGAAACACAAATATAAACGTATATTCTACACAAGCATTCTCAAATAAAATATACATTGACCTTTTTTTTAACTTTATTGGTTAATTTTTTAAAAATAAATAATTAAAATCTTAGTTTTCTTGTGGCACTTGTGGTGCTCCCTAGATACCCTGATGATTAATTGTGGCCGCTCTCAAATTGTTTACAAAACAAAACATTGAAGGTACCATTAGAAGTATGTGAATTCCAAACATTCATCAATGCACCATGACTTAAACTGTCTGTCTCTTCGTGTTTAGTGCCAAATAAGGTCAAAGGTCAAATGCTGCATTCAGATGAAAGGTCGTGTCGGAAGTCTGACGAACAAACGTTTGGTGTTTTTTAAACTGTCTCTTGTTTCTGAAAGTTCTTGTCAGTGGTGATCGACATGTCCTTCCCCACACGAATGCAGCACGCTGTTTGAATTTTGATCGTCCTCCTGACAGACCGACTCACTCTTTTTCCATCCTTCCTTTCCTTTCTCATTGTCCTCATCTCCTCTTCCTCATGGCACCTGCATGCCCGTAAAGAGGGGCGTGTCTTTCTCATTGGGCAGGTGTGATTCCAGGCAAGGTGCAGCACCTGGGCAACGTTTCTGATCCAACACTTTAATATCCATGTGTAATCCCAACCAAGGCTGTCTTTATCCATCCCTTAGCTTTCTGATTCAGAAACTTCCCAGTTACCTCAAATGCACCATAGACAGCAGAAATCAGCTGCTCGTGCTGCGTTCGCGTCACACAATTCTGTGAAGACTATTCTAATGAAATCAAAACAATGAGACATGTTTGCTTGAGTTTTCTCACAAAGGGGTGTTCGTGTGTATAGAAATTCCATTCTGACATGAACGCAGCATCAGAGCAGTTCCTGCCACCTGCCCAAAGAGGACCAATCAAACCCGGATAGATCCGTTCGAGTAAGAAGAAGAAGCAGGTTATTATGAAACTGCCTTTGTACTGAGTGATTCGTTACACTGGACTGACTCAGTGTCACACTGCACACACTACGAACAATGACCAGCACTTGTAATGAAGCAATGACACAGCATTCTACTACTACTGTATGCATCTAATGAAGAGGATGTTTTTTTCTGTAATAATACTGAAACTGAAAATGAATTAAAGATAATCCTGAATATTCTGTAACTGTTGTCCAGACAAGTTTCCTCTCAGCTCTTTATTTTACTGTATTTTACCTGAGCTTTATTCACTTTTAATGACTATTATCTGGTTCAAAAGAAAGAAGGAAAACAATCTTTATGTAGCATTTCTCAAGATGAAAATCACGAGGCGCATCACAAACAAACGATAAAAAAGATTTCAAAAAATGATTAAAAGAAGTTTATAATTAGAGAAAAAACATAAAATTGTGATTAAAAAATATAATGTAGGGAAGGTGAGAGAGAACATGAATAGGGAAGAGGGGACTCGTGGGGAAAGGCGGAATAAGTAGAAAGAGCAGCATAAGGAGAGGGTGGTGATGAAGGTCACGCAAAAACCAGCTTGAACACGTTGGTTGGATCATCAATGTGGACTTTTTCATACGTTTTCATTCATTTATTTTGTAAATTGATAACTTTTTGTTGCTTTATGGTCCTTCCCGTGAAAAAATTGGAGTTATTGAATTCCCAGGTACCATCGAATGCATCATATTTCCACTGTGTGGTAGTCTGAATTCCTTGTAGCGACGTGTTTGATTGGATTAGATGGGATTCCTTTCACCACCTGGTCCAATCAGCGGTATTGTTTTATCTGGTCGTTGGCACGTTGACTCCTCCCCCTCCAAGTGGATTTGGATGTCAGACTGACGAGAAGGAGGGAGACGATTTCATCGCTGATGAACCAGCAAAAAGTGTGTTAAAGTACAAGTGTAAGACTGAAATTCCCACGGCATCTGTTCGGATTAAAGCCTTAATTTAACCTGGAGTTTCTGAGCTCGATGTAGCAGATAAAGAGGAGGACGCAGACGGCTCGGACTCGGAGGTGAGTGCGTCTGAAGCGGCTTTGTTTTCAACAGGTGCCGTAATTAGCTGCTAGCATTAGCCTGATAACAGCTAGGAAGGAAAGTTAGTTTGTTGTCTCTGTACAACCCAAGGCTGTTCGCTAACTTGACACACACCGTTCAGAGCGGCTGAACACGGATAATCCAGCGAGGAGCTCCGGAAAGGAGTTTAAACGGAGCCCGAAGCAGTTGGAGCTAACGTCAGGTTAGCTAGTATCTGTCACTCCGCCCTGTCTGCTGCTGGCAACCAGAAACTCTGAAGAGCTCTTAGATCAAGCTGCTCGCTGCCGCGGTGTAGTTATCAAACTATCCACACACTAACCCGCGTTTAACGTCTTATGATGTTCAGGGGTCCTGTTTACTGACCTCAGTTTTCTCGGATGTTCTGTGGAATGAGGAGTTGATTAGTTAATGACAGGTTTTAGTTCCTGCTGTCAGTGAGCCAGAATGGCCTCTTTGTGTTGGTCTGGGGCGATAAACAACAACAAAACCACAACATAGCCAGAATACAGAAAAACGATGTCAAACCTAAGAATCAAAATTAAACGGAACATAAATAAATCCCAAATACTACAAAGTCAAATAAACAAAAACATGACAAACAAATCTAAAACCATTTTAACCAAGAGCAAAATATGGGATGCAATGAGAAAATAACCATAACATCCTCCAATTACAGCAAAAGTAATACGAAACTCAGAACTAACAAAAGTGCATCCGTGAAACTAAAATAAGCAACAGCACAGAAGCAAAATCTTTAATGCAAACAAAGCCTCGGATAGTTTTGTTCAATTAAACCCAAAAAACTAAAATCCAAGCAAGAGCACAGACGGGCAACAAAATGCTAAACCAGAACCAAACACACAGATGCTGTTGAAATGAAAATAAATTTAAAAAAAATCCAATAATATTTGCTTTTGTTGCTCGGATATTAGTTTTATTTCTGAGTTAATCTGAACTAAATAAACTCAAACCTAAATGAGTTTGTAATTCGAGTTTATCTCCAGTTGCTGCAACAAAAATGTTAGTCCTCAACCTTATCTGTGTGTGTGTGTGTGTGTGTGTGTGTGTGTGTGTGTGTGTGTGTGTGTGTGTGTGTGTGTGTGTGTGTGTGTGTTCATCCGTTCCTCATCATGTTTGCTTTGGTTTTAAGTCTGACTCCAGACTCGAGTCAGTCTGTGAGGAAAAATCTGTTTCTGAGGAGTTTCTGAACCCGAGACTGAAATATTTTAGTTTGCTACATAAAAGCTGAGACGGTCAGATGAGGAGGAGGGCAGACCGGTGTTGTGGTGAACAACACAGTAGTGCTGATGTTTCTGCTCCTCTTCATCTGTAAGCTGAAGCTGCTGATGGAGAAACGTGACGAACAGACATTGGACCAGCAGAACGTTCTGTTTTATAACCGCCGTGTTCTCGAGGCTGTTCTCTAGACAACAGAGCTTTAAATGTCGCTTATGAATCATTAATCTGAATAATTTTGCTTTACAAATTCAGTAAATTCGGAGAAGCCACACAGAGAACGTTATCAGAGTAAATGTGTCTATTTAATCTCACCTGTTTGTAGATGGCTTGATGAACAGCCTCTGTTCAGAGAAATGGAGTTCCTCATTTATTTCTCATGTTAATCATTGATGAAATGGATAAATGAGACGTGAGTTATTAACTGATTAACATGGAGGGGTGTGAATACTCGTGGAGCTCTTCACTCATCCCCCAGAGTTGGACCTGACCTTTGGACCTGCCTTTAACACGCGGTGAGTTAGTGGAGACGGTGGACATCAGGAGCCGGGCCGGAGAAACACAAACCTCCTCTGTTCTTCCATCCTTGACCTGATCCCAAACTAAAGTCTAGGATCTGCTCAGCCTTGACTATTCTGACCCGCTAGGGATCGGGTCCTGGTTCTGGTCCTTGTCCCGGTCCATTCATGAGTATGAGTGAATGTAACAGACATCTAGCTAAAGGGTTAGATTCTTTTCCTCTTGAGTCTGGTACTGGATGGTACAGCTGATCCTTTTCAGTGAAGAGATCCTTCAGCGCTGCTTACAGGTACACACACACACACACACACACACACACACACACACACACACACACACACACACACACACACACACACACACACACACACACACACACACACACACACACACACACACACACACACACACACACACGTTTTTTCATCAGCTCCCTGGAGATCTGAGGTTGCTCTGGTAAAATGTTGCATCGCTTTGAAAGCCTTCAACTGGGAACTCGGATGGTGCAAAAACAATCATCAGAATTTTAACGTAAGGTCAGTGGTTCCCTGCATTATGTTTAGCTCTTCCCTGTAATCTTCATGACACAAGGAAACGATCAGAACCCTAACCTGGCAGAAAAGTTAGGATCAGGATAAGCAGGCCCAGCGATGCCTTCAAACCTCTGTGGATCTCCTGGTTCTGCAGCATCGGTGTGGATTTGGGTTCTTCTCTGAAACATCCAGCTTCTGGTTTTAGTTAAGACTCTGTGTTTTAGCCATACCCACTTCACTGTTTTCACTGGCCTGGCCTGCCAGACTCGTCCTCTGTTTACTTCTGCACAGAGAGAGTCTGGTAACCCACAGGCTGAGCGGCACATGAGGGGCGGGACTACAGCTAGGGCCGACTGATCTATCGGTTTTGGACCGAAATTGTGATTTCAAACGGCACCATCATGTGACTGTCAAAGCTGCAGTTTTAGCGTTTTGACTGATCCAGGATCAGCTGTGTAACTTTTTTATTTTATTTTTTTTAATTTATTTATTTTTTTTTACATCTGGGGTTTTCCTCCTGTGTTATGGCAGCGGCAAAAGCCAGCGCAGGGGGGTGGGGTGTACCGTCCAGAGCCGAACCCAACTCCTCAGCTGTTAGAGCTGCATATGTTTCCACACACAGCGCTGCTAGAGCCAATAATAATGAGAGAGAGAGAGAGAGAGAGAGAGAGAGAGAGAGAGAGAGAGAGAGAGAGAGAGAGAGAGAGAGAGAGAGAGAGAGAGAGAGAGAGAGAGAGAGAGAGAGAGAGAGAGAGAGAGAGAGAGAGAGAGAGAGAGAGAGAGAGAGAGAGAGAGAGAGAGAGAGAGAGAGAGAGAGAGAGAGAGAGAGAGAGAGAGAGAGAGAGAGAGAGAGAGAGAGAGAGAGAGAGAGAGAGAGAGAGAGAGAGAGAGAGAGAGAGAGAGAGAGAGAGAGAGAGAGAGAGAGAGAGAGAGAGAGAGAGAGAGAGAGAGAGAGAGAGAGAGAGAGAGAGAGAGAGAGAGAGAGAGAGAGAGAGAGACTCCTCCCCCCCCCCCCCACATCAGCAGGTTCAGGCTGGTTCTATTTCGTCTAGTCTTAGCCCTTAAGCTAGCTGCTATTGGAAGGATGATCTCCGCATCAGCCAATCATGAAGAGCTTAAATGTACGCCCACCAATAGTGGGCCCCCTCGTGGTATATAACCGCAGTGACCCCACTGCTCACCTCCTTTTTCTCTTCATGCCAAGCTTGAGAGCTTTATTAAAGAGCAAATATTATCTCAAAAGAGCAAATTATCCGAAGACGACTTACCAGCCATGTCCAGCGACACCAGACCCTGCCCGACCTGCCAGACGGGCTCCATTTCCAGCGGCGACCTGCACGCTAAGTGTGAGGTCTGTCTCGGGGCTCACCACGCTGGCCTGGCCTTGACCCCGCAGGCCTCGTGCCCGTTCTGTGCCGCTCTGCCCGTGGCGGAGAAGATTCGCCGGGTCGAGTACTTCACTCCCGCTGCCGACGAAGAATTTCCGGTGGCTGACTCCTACCCGCTGGACAAGGCTTTGGTTTTCTTCGACGCTGGTCAGGAGCCGGCTGGCTTCAACCGGCTGGATGACATCACTGACAGCGAAAACTACGATGAGGCGGCGTCCCTCCTAGACATAACGGAGGTCGACGAGCTTCGCTCAGCGGGTCCTTCTGCCCCAGTGGCTTCTCGCTCCTCCCTGCCAGCAGTAAGAGCACTGCTCCAGGAGCTGCCCGCCATCATTTCTGCGTCAGCAGCCCGCAAGGGGCTAGCTGTGCCAGAACCGGCCCTGCCTGAAGCGGATGATTTGGCGGGAATTTTCGGGGCAACTCAGACACGCTGTCCAGACCCTGTCTGGCCGCGCTTCCCCACTGCTATGAGCTGCTGGTCTGCCGCCTTCTCCGAGCCTGCCAAGCTCAAGGCGCCAGTCTCCACATATGCGCCCATCACCAAGGTCGAGGGGTTTTCCGACCAAGGCTGGCCGTCCGTTCCTCCACTAGAGCCGGATTTGGCCTCGCTGTTCGGCGCCAAAAACCACCTCGCTGGCCCGCGAGCTGTTCCCGCTTCAAAACATGACCAGCTGCTGACGCGGCTCACCGACCGCGCACATCAGTGTGCCTTTCAGACTGGCGCTGCAGGGAATAACATCGCCCTTCTTGCCTTCGGCGTCTCCAAGATGATGGAGGAGCTGGAAGCTCCCGAGGAGTCGAAAGCCGTCATAACTAAGACTGCTGATGCCATCCTCAATCTGTGTGCTGCTGTGCTCACCGGTTCTGCTCGCATCGCTGCCTGGCAGACCCTCATCCAGCGAGCGATCTGGCTGAAGGCCCTGCCCTCCATTCCGGAACATCTGCAAAGGGAGATGCTGGATGGCCCCATCACCACCGATGTTCTGTTTGGTCCCCATCTTAGGGGCGTCATTGAGAGGGCTCAGAAGACGGCCGAACTATCGGCTACGGTGCGAGACCTGGTCCACCCTCGGTCAGCCTCGCACTCCGGCCGTTCAGCCAGAGGATGGGACGAACGGCGCGGAAGCTTCAGACGTCCAGCTGCACCGCCCGCTCCACGGAGCCGGCCTCCCGCTTCGGCTCCACATCAGCGGGACCAGCGAGATGGCGGACAACGGTTCCGGCGGGGCCAGCAGACGCCGTCTTGGCAGTCCCAGGTGCAGGAGCCTCGCCGAAAGCAGCCACGGAAGTGACTCTTTGGGGGGAATTTGTGTGTTACTGATTGTTCTGATGTTGTTGGTTTTGAAATAAAACCAAAAAAACGTCAGTCAAAGAGCTCAATCCTACAGTCCTCCACAGAATCCTCTGCCGAGTTTTCACACATGTTCCCCACACCAAGCACTGCTGCACGCACACATGTTCCTGCAGGTAGTCATAATACACGGCCAGCCGTAAGGGTGCGCTCCATTTGCGCTCTGGCCCCAGCATCCGGCCAGGCCCAACTCGTCCCGCTCTCCCCACGCCGTTGGGTGGGGCGGGATGTCATGTCGCTGTCTCGACCACGCGCGGCGGCACAGTGCGCGGCTCCATCCGCTTGCACTCTGTCGCCCCCGTGCACAGGCCCGGCTCCCACTCGTCCTTCACTCTCGGACTCCACGCTCCGCGGGGTGGACCAGCCTGTTCCAGCTGTTTCGCACTTGCCCTTTCGAGCGCAGCCCTCCATGGGTCGCCCCCAGTTCTCTGGTACGGGCGACGGCGGTAAGGGCGCATGCACAACCCTCAGACGTTGTTCACGTGACCGCGCATACGCGTCCACTGTCGGAACGCGCGCACGAGTGGTGCCACCTTTGCATCATGAGCAAATGGATTTCGGACACCATTCATTGCGGTCACACACTTCATTTTCAGGCCACTCCACCTCCCTTCAACGGGATCGTGGAGACGACGTTCACATCGCAAGTACAGTCTCAGGCGCTAGAGCTGGAGCTGCGGGAATTTCTGTCCAAAGACGCTATTTCCCGAGTCCCTCGCGGACAAGAACTCTCGGGTTTCTACTCCCGCTACTTCGTAGTACCGAAGAAGTCGGGAGGAATGAGGCCGATTCTCGACCTGTCCCTGTTCAACTGCTCCATAGCAGTAATGCATTTCCGCATGTTAACGATGAGACAAGTCCTGGAATATGTGCGCCCCGGGGATTGGTTCACGTCAATCGACCTGAAAGACGCATACTTCCACATACCAGTAGTTCCAAACCACCGGAAGTTTCTGCGTTTTTCGTTCAAGGGAGTTCAATATCAGTTCAATTGCCTCCCTTTCGGCTACTCGCTAGCCCCGCGCACTTTCTCCAAATGTCTGGAGACCGCGCTGCAGCCACTGCGCACGGAGGGAATGAGGGTCTTATTTTACCTGGACGATCTTCTCCTGTGCGCTCGGTCCGAGGATGAGGCGTCACAGCAAACCAGGAGGTTGACAGAGCATCTGTCAACCCTAGGGTTTTCTATAAACTGGGAAAAGAGCTCCATCCTTCCATCCCAGTCGATTGTGTATCTCGGGGTGGAGTTGGACACCTCCCTAATGAGAGCATGTTTGTCGCCTGCAAGAGCGGCAGATCTCTCCACGGTGATCTCCCGTGTTCAACCCCGCAAGATTTTGAGAGCCCGGTTAGTCATGAAACTCCTGGGCATGATGTCCGCAGCCCATTCAGTAGTGCCGCTAGGTTTGCTGCGCACGAGGCGCTTGCAACGCTGGTTCGTCCGCCTCCGGGTACACCCAATACGTCAGTAGAGACATATGTTGAGGATTCCCCCTTCAGTGGGCGGGGACCTCGCTCACTGGGGGAACCCCTGCATCCTCTCACGCGGGGTTCCCATCGGACGTCCTGCGTCACACGTATCTGTGTTTATGGATGCGTCACTGTCGGGGTGGGGGGGCACGTGCTTGTCCCACACGGTGGCAGATCGCTGGCCCTCCCACACGCACGAGCACATAAATGTGTTGGAGCTTATGACAGTGAGGAATGTGATCAGACACTTCGCTGCCCTTCTCGAGGGCCGTCATGTCGAAGTTCACACAGACAACCGGGTAGCGGCAGCCTACATAAATCGCCAAGGGGGAGTTCGATCCCTCCCACTGTTGCGTATAGCCACAGATTTACTGTGTTGGACACATGTCCACCTGCTGTCCATCAGAGCCATCTACATTCCGGGGGTACTGAATGTAGCGGCAGACATCCTGTCGAGAGGGGGACCCCGCGACTCCGACTGGCGTCTACATCCTGCACTGATATCACAGATCTGGATCAGGTTCGGGGAACCGTCTGTGGATCTGTTCGCGGCTCGCGAAAACTCTGTGTCGCCTGTGGTTTTCCCTGAGTCCCCGGGACGGACCCCCGCTCGGGGCGGACGCCTTCTCACACCAGCCCTGGCCTCGAACGCTCCTTTACGCGTTTCCACCAGTCCCTCTGATTCCCCGTCTCCTGGACCGAATTCGGTCGGAACAGCTCTCCGTGATTCTGGTGGCTCCCAGGCGCGTGTCCGCGTCATGGTTTCCGGACCTGCAAGCGCTAGTGTCCGGCTCCCCGTGGAGGCTCCCGTGGAGGGCGGACGCCCTTCTCCAGGCGGATGGGATAATCAAACATCCTCCGGAAATAGGCCAACGGCTGTGGGTCTGGCCGCTGAGCGGTCACGCTTAGAGGCTTCTGGGCTGCCGCATGATGTGGTCGCCACGATTCAGAGTGCGCGGGCGCCCTCTACCATTGCCTCTTACGCTGCTAAATGGGCAGCTTTCCAGAACTGGTGCGCAGAACGGAATGTTCAAGCGCTCTCCTGCCAGCTGGCGGATGTCCTATCGTTTCTGCAGATACTGATGGACAGGGGCCTCGCATTCAGCACTGTTAAGACATATGCTGCAGCTATCTCATCATGTCATCAGGGTTTTGGAGATAGATCTGTTTTCAATCATCCCCTCACAAAACGTTTTCTAAAAGGTGTCAGAAGGAACAGACCTGTGTCCCGCCCGCTTTTTCCCCAATGGGATCTAACGGTGGTTCTGCACGGCTTATCTGAAGCTCCATTTGAACCCTTGGACCAGGTCTCACTCAAGTTCCTGTCGCTTAAAACTGCATTGCTGCTGGCGCTAGCATCAGTTAAGAGAGTGAGTGACCTAACCGCCCTCTCAGTGGCTCCCGCATGCCTCAGGATCCGGGAGGATGGCGGGTCTGCTGTTTTATGGCCCAACCCAGCCTTTGTGCCCAAAAGCATTAATGCTTCCTTCAAATCCAGGTCAATTTCATTGGCTGGACTTTTTCCTCCTCCCCATAATTCTGAGGAGGAGGCGGCTTCTCACCTTCTCTGCCCGGTGCGCGCGCTTGCACGATATGTGTCACGCACTTCAGGGATCCGTCGCTCACAAAACCTGTTTGTGCACTACAGGGAGTCTTCCCTTGGTCAGGCGCTGTCGGCCCAGCGCCTTTCACGCTGGCTGTGTGACGCCATTTCCCTCGCTTACACATCATCAGGGCGGGATCCCCCTGAGGCACTCAGGGCTCACTCGGCCAGAGGGATTTCCTCTTCGATGGCGCTCCTCAGTGGTGTGTCAATGGAAGACATTTGTCAGGCTGCTTCATGGGCTTCACCCTGTTCCTTTACTCGTTATTATTTACGAGATGTGTCTTCAGGTTCCATCACTCGTTCAGTGCTTGGACCCCAGCAGGCTAAATGAGTGCTTATGGCACCTCATTGGCCTTGCTGAGATGGATTTTATCCTCTTGTGGATGATGTTTTTTAGTGGGGGCCCCTCTCTTATCGTGCCTGCCTCAGTCTTTAGGCCTGGTCTGAGGCTGAACGTCCCCCACTAGAGGAGATTTGATTGGGTGTGTCCATTGGTTGTGTTAACCAGTGGGGCGTAAACCCATCCAGCTGCGCTTTATTCCAATAGCAGCTAGCTTAAGGGCTAAGACTAGACGAAATAGAACGTTGGTTACGTATTGTAACCCCAGATTCTATGAGTCTAGTCGCAGCCCTTAAGCCACTGGCCCCACTGGTTATGATGGGAAAAAGAGCCATTGGAGGTGAGCAGTGGGGTCACTGCGGTTATATACCACGAGGGGGCCCACTATTGGTGGGCGTACATTTAAGCTCTTCATGATTGGCTGATGCGGAGATCATCCTTCCAATAGCAGCTAGCTTAAGGGCTGCGACTAGACTCAGAATCTGGGGTTACAATACGTAACCAACGTTTCTAAAGCTTGGTTTATGCTTCATCAGCGCGTGTGCCAAGTCGCACACTTTAGTTGACTTGAAAGCTCAACTTTCTCTTTTAAAAATGGTTTGAACGTTTCTGACGGCACACGCTAGTTCAAACAAGCTAACGTGTTAGAATGCGTGCGTCTCTCACGGAGCTGACGTTAGTGAGGAAAAACCCTCAGACGGGTGCGGTAACGCAGGAAAACTGTGTGCATTTTGTTATTTAATACATTTAAAAGCTGTTTCTACCTAAAGATTTCCTCCAAGCAGTTTTGGAGTAGAACATGTTTTATAAAGCTCCTCTCAAGAAAAAAATCACATGTTGCTTCACAAACACATAAAAAATAATAATAATAATGGGAGAAAATATTAAGAGCTTTAACAGTTTTTATTGTATGATTAAATAGTAAATATTAAAGGGACTATAAGGAAGTGTGACAGCCAAAACATGTATAGAAATAATAAATGTCTTCTTCATACGTTCTCCTGCAATGCCCTGGTCCTGTAGAATGAGCCCTGGCATTTTTACTGTGATTGCCTGTTTTTCTGTAAAATCACAGTAAAAGAGAGATGCTCGGGTCGAGCAGGCTGCTTCATGCGCGTTCACGCTCAGGCATCGCCCGTAGCATTTGCTATCCG
This sequence comes from Nothobranchius furzeri, assembly GCF_043380555.1. Taxonomy (NCBI): domain Eukaryota; kingdom Metazoa; phylum Chordata; class Actinopteri; order Cyprinodontiformes; family Nothobranchiidae; genus Nothobranchius; species Nothobranchius furzeri. The sequence goes on along the minus strand of NC_091758.1, from coordinate 44,641,201 downwards.
TAGCTTTAGCAGCAGAGAGAGAGGCAGTGCCACTTTGTCGCTGTTCCTAACGCCTAGTGACAAAGCTAGCTACATTTCTGAGGACCCTTACACTGTAAGAACTAAAACTGATAATTACATAAATATTTTGGTGCAACACTTTTACACTCAAAAATAATAAGTAAATGCAAAAACAATCACATCTCTTAAATACACCTTATTAATAGATTAAATCCAACTAAAATGGAATAAGTTGTTATGAACAATTAAAGATGTTACAGTAACATTCAAAATTGAGTAAATACAATTGAAAATGTACGTTAAAACAACAGTAACCAAAAGTTCAAACTACATAAAATATTAATTAGGAAAAGCTGAAATGCTTGGCACTTATAACCTACACCATTACAGTGACTTGTTTTTAAATAATGGTTCAATTTACTTAATATTTTAAAGTTAACTTAAGCAAAAACTTTAATTAGAATTAAATGTTTATACACACACACACACACACACACACACACACACACACACACACACACACACACACACACACACACACACACACAGGAAAAAAGAACCACGTCAGTTCAACATTGTTCACAATGATTTATTTTAACCAGCTTTTTTTTGAATCACACATTTAGCAGATTCCTTCTCTGAACACAATGAGCTGAAATCTGTTCTACATTCAGTGGATAAAACTTGGATAAAATTTCAGTCACAACAGTCTTATATAATAAAATTGCATCCAAATTGTCATGCTTGATAAACTGTAAAACTGGCATATTGATGCTAACAACAAGAAAAATGTACCTGCCATACCAAGAATAAAAGTGGCTCAAGTGAATGCAGTGCTTTACCTTTTCAGAAAAGGTCAAATGACAAACATAAAATTAAGATCCCAAAAAAAATATAAATCCTGAAAAAAAAACATTTGCACTGACAGTTTTTGAACATCTTATTTTGATTCCAAAAAATTGGGAAGATTATAACTAAAGAGTGACCAAAGAAAATCCATAATTTAAATAAAAAGGTTTCAAAAAGGATTGCGCTAAAAAAACAAAGAAAAAAAACATACAGAAGATACTCTCCCATTTACACCTTAATGTGAATCTGGAAAGTTAGTACAAAACAGTTTAGGGTACAAACATTATTTATGAACAGGAATGCCAACACTATGTAATGCCACAACTGAACCTTTTGATGAGCATTACATGTCACTTAACAAGTCTAACACTTTAAGAACAGCCCTGTGAAATTTTGTCTACAATGAACAGAGGTCATTTTTCAGTCTTTGAACCTTGACAGAAAGGTTTCCTGTATCCAGCTCCATGAACACTTTTTGAAATGCTTCAAATGTGCATTTGAGATTCTTGGGATATTTCAGATCCAGAGCATAGCACAGTCCCAAAAGATAGCAACAGGCTTTGCTCAGATTCCCAAGTTTGCCCAGAACAGTAACGCCTTCAATAACAATACCCACATCAGTAGGTTCGCCTGACCTGTCTTGATTCTGCAGCAGGTAAATCTTCATCACCTCCTCAGCCAAAGCCTCTTCAACAAAGACAGCATCAGCACTGTCCTTTAAAAAGAGAAACAACTGTTTTAAGCTCACATATTTCCAAACATTGAAACAAAGTTTCATTTGTATGACATCACTGGTACTCATAATATGTGGGCACTGTGCTCCAAAATCTTTGAGCAAATGCTATTCTTTTGTATGCTTTGAAGTGTTTTTTTTTCTTTAGAACATTATCTTAAAACTTTTCTATGATCTCACAAGCTAAAACTACTAATATTCCTAAAACAGATTTATTGCACCAACCTCAAAGGTTTTGATTAAGGCACTTGGATCCTCTCCCAGATGGTCAATGAGACATCTGATGATGACTTCTCGTTTTTTCTCGATGGAATTTCCACTCTGTAAAACAGGAAGTCTCAACTGAGGCAACATTTGCACATTTAAAACATGACTTAACATTTCTAGCTTAAACATAACTATTTTTTTCTGTTGTTGACCTGTTTTCACACCCACCATCAAGGTAAGAACACCTGTGGAGCTAAAATATTGAACAGAACCCTAAGAAAAGCCGTTTTTAGTGGAGGGCCTCTTAAGTGCTGTGTTGGAACGTTTTTGTGGTTAGAAAATGCAATCTTCCTTACCTGAAGCAGAAGATTTAACTGTGCCCTGTGGCGTTGTCCAGCAGCACCTTTCTTGGCTTGAAACAAGGACAGGAGTTTGGATGAATACAAGTCCAACGATGACATGAACTTTGGTTCAAGGTTCAGGGTCGTGATCCTATGAAACTCTGCACTGACCTGGATGGGAGAGGACAAAAAACAAAGGACAAAAAATCTGAAGGTCAAAATTCTGATTCAATTAAAAAAAAATCTTTAACTGGAACCACCATTTTTTGCAACCTGGACCTTATTTTTTAACATGCAAACGATTAATTTACTCATCCAGACATAAATCCATATAAGTGGAGTTGTTCAGTATGCAGACTAAAGCCTTAACATAAAGTATTATCTTCCACAAAGCTTCTAAATTTTATGTTATGAATTGCTTGCACTATTTCCCTGTGACATTGTATAATCTTGGAGGGAAGAGGCGGAGCCAGGTTGCCCTCTGGCTTCTTCCAGCGAGTACCTCTCTCTTAGCGGAACACCTCCTCAGCATCAGCCTTGAAAAAGGCTGACCTCCGCTGCTTTTCCTCTGGCGGGAGGAGCTAACAGGAGCGGCAATAGGATTAAGGTGTGAGGGCGAGGTCCGATGGTGAGGACCGAGGCAGCCCACGCAGACGGCATGTTGGTCATACGACATGATGTAGCCGGTCTGGCAGGATGGTCACAGACGGATGGTCTCCCTGGACATCTTCTGGCTGGCTGAAGAAAAACAGTAGAGCCGATTTCCTGGTCTCACCGTAACTTATACTAGACCAGGGTGAGGCCCACACAGCAGGTGGGCGTGGACTAAATTACTTAAGTGCTGCGTGCACAAGGGGAATACCCACTTAAAGGGCTGCGCCTATACTCAGAGCCTGGGGTTACAATACATAACCAACGTTTAAAAATATTAAATTATTCTTCACTCTTCAGTAAAATCTAGTCTGTCGTTTTGTGCTCCAAAAGCACAAAAAAAAAGTGAGACAAAGGCACTTTGCAATCAGCCCAGTCATTCTTCAGTCAGGTTACATTAGCTTAGCCTAAAACAAGTTAAGTGAATGGAAATTACTAGCATTTATTGTTCCCTAGGCTTGGGAATGGTTTCAATTAGAACCATTCTGGTTTTGATTCAGATTCCTAGCGATTCTACAGTCTTATGACAAATTAAAGCAACCTGGCTGCTGCAAGACCATCAAAATCACTAGGATGGTAGCAACATGTTTTTCCTCACTTATGATGGGGGATGTAACAGACCAAATTTTATTTACAAGTGAATATCTCTTTAAATGTTCACTTACTTGGGAGACGTCAAACAACGCCGGCCATCTGTCCTTGATGTTGCTGACACTCAGCTGTTGGCTGATAATATCATGTCTTCTATGTGCAAAGGTTTTGCACATTAAATCCTTGATGGCTGTGCTGTCTTTCTTCTTACACTCATCAATCAGTTGTAGTCGCTCCAGCTCTTGCTGTTCTTTACCATCTTGTCCTGGATAGTGTGGCAGAAACAGCACTTCTCCTTTCCGCGCCTTCTTTATGTTCTTCGCTGGAGCCTTGTCATCAGGGTGCTTGTTCTTCAGTGAGTTGCAAGTAACCTCTGGAACTCCAAGACTTCGTAACTTTGACCTGTAATTTCCCATCTTGTATTTAAGACTATACATCCATCCCATCCAGCCATTACGACTGCCTGGCTCTGTCAGACATGGGTGCTTTTTGACCAGAGCCTCTGCCACTTCTCCAATCTGAAGGCCAGTAGGGTAAGCTGTGTAGCTGTACATATAATCAGCTAATTTTTCCATTATATCTGACTTGACTGAAGTATTTTTCAGCACAGTGCCATTTTGAACAAAGACTTCATTGGCATTTTTCAGTACAGTCTCTGTTGCCACAGAGAAAAGTGGTATGACAATTTCATCTGGCCATTGAGTCTTCAGAGGACTTTGAAGAGGGGAGAGTATGACAGTGTTGTCTGAAGACAGAGATGATCCATCTGTTTGGTCCTTTGTGGTTTTATAGGTTGAAGAGCTTGAACTTTCATTCAATGAACTTACATCTGAGGGATTTTCACACTGAGGAATCAATGTAAGCACTACTGATGGAATGACCACAGCTTTGACTGTACCCCTATCTTTGATTTGGTTGGGAGAATGAAGTGTAAAGAAATCTCCAAATGAGTCATCATAATAGTGCAATGTGAAATCCTCAACTAGCCCAAATGTCTCTCTCACTGTCTCATGCAACTCCTCAACAGTCCTGGGTATTCCTGAAGAGAGCACAAGCTTCTCACTCTGTTGTCCAAAAATTACTTTCAAGGCAAAGGAGTCCATCTGCAGAAAAAAAAAAAAACACAAGAAAGAAAGAAAAAGAAAGGGGGTATCTGAGTCTTTCCCCTTACACTAACAAACAATGTGACGTTTTATTGACACCATTTGTTTGCCTTCAACACAATATGGTGTTAAGGGGTAAGTGTCACCAAGTACTCTGGGATGTATTAAGGTCATTTTCCCAGAAGGATCCAGAATAAATGCCCTAAAATGTTCATCATACCAGCTGTTGAGCAACTTCACAATGAAAAGAAATTCATTGCTTAAGACAACAATCTGTAAAATCTCCACAAAGTCGGGTAAGCCACAAGTAGATCCATGAGGCAAAACCATTCCTGAGGCATATTTAGTTCCATGATGAGTCAGAGAGTTGGTCAAATTCACATAGGCTTGTGTTGGATAAACTTCCTTGAGGCACTGCTGTATTTCTACATCAAGCAGTTCCAATGGAAGAGATGATACTTTAGTGACACACACTGATGGCTTCAATGCATTACCATCTGAATAGTATGCCATCATCATCTGGTGCTTTGAGGCAAGTGACAATAGTACATTTCTGAAGCTGTTTGTGTGTTTAACAACCTTCTTAAAGAAACTATGTTTAGCCTCAAAGCGCATAGTCCAGAGGCCTACTAATGGACCAAATCCTCTGATCAAGTCAGGATAATGCTCCAAAAAATGGTGTTTTGGAGTTAGTTTTTGCTCTGGGAAAACCTCCAATAGCCTGTTGCGATGTTCAGATATAAGTGTGTCCAAGTAGCAAATACTTTCCTCTCTGTGAATAGGGGACACAACAAGTTCAGTTATATCTTTTAGAGTCATAAGAACTTGCCATGCTTCATCATTTTTGGGAATCTTTTCCCCAATAATAAAAGGTAAAAGTCTCAATAATGTCCAATTTTCATGTGCGTTGCCACCAATGCTTTTGCGAGTGGAAAAATTTAGGGGGATGATTTGGGGGCGATCTGTTTTATCGGTCCATTTGTAAGGAAATTCTGTTATGAACTTATTGAGTTCAGTTAAGGAAAAGTAACGTTTACGGATAAACACATGAAGGCATAATGCTAATTCTAGTGGAATTATGCCTTCAAAAAGGTCGTGCAAAAGATCTGGAGGATACCCTGTGACAAAATGGAAATATTTTAATTTCCCTGTTAATGGACAACCTTTCTTCACACCACAACAATGAACCGAGGAGGAATTTTCCTTTATGGTTTGGACATGTAGATCATAGTTCTCTTTCGTTCTTGGTGGAAAAGCTCCTGAACGAACTTCTTTTTGCTGAAAGTCTGAATGGTCTCCAAGGCAAAATCTACAGATGTAATGTCCAGAAAAGCTTTCCACGAGTCCACTAAGAGAATGAGCGCCAAGATTGTCAGCACAAACACAAAAAACAGTGCCCCTGATATATCTACCAAGCTGTGAACAAAAAATCCCGTCTCTCTCTAATGTTATGAGATCCTTTAAAAGTGGCTCGAGAACAGTTTCATAGCTAAAAGTTTTAACATCACTTGCCTTACACAGGAGAGCCAATTGAATTGATGTTAGCTGTGATCTCAGTTCAGTTGGTATATCAGCAAGTACCCAGTACACAGCTGTGACTTTGTGTTTTTTTCTTGAAGTCCCAAGTGGATTACAAATTTCAAAGTCATCCACATAGAGAACAAGGGAAATACTTAAGTCCTCAATAGCACAAAGTTGGTTTTGCTTGAAATATTGTCCATCGTGGAAAGATGATAACTGTGAAGTGTTCAAATGTCTAGTTAATATCCTGTTAACATCTTCTTTACTCAGTAACAGCTGCAAGGACTGAAGAATAGGCACATACTGGAAAGTGGAATTATTTTCTGGATCCAAACAGTATTCTACTGGTTCAATAACACAGAAGTTTTCCTTGAAATATTTCTGTCTCTTATATCTTGAAGCAAAGGGACCATCAGGACTAAGGGCTGCACATAAAGGACTACAGTGACATATTTTTTCAGCCAATTCACTGACAAAAGACTGATCAATATTACAGTTATTCTTAATAAGAATATCACTTATTGACTTTGGAATATACTGAAGTGATAATGTGCAGATATAATTGAGCTGTTCCACCAAGTCATCCACACATTTACCAGAAACATTATAGATGCTTTCCAGTTTTAACAAGAGCACACCAATATTTTTCAAAATTTCATTTGTTGTTTCCCTTTCACAACCAAGTTCAATAGTGACATCCAAGTCCTCCTGATCTTCTAATTCCAGTGCTGGTAAGAATATTTCATTAGATGTACTGACAGTTTGCTTTGAAATCAAGTTAGTTTTAAAGTGCTTCCATGAACAAAATCTGTGCTTTCGACTTCTGTGAGTTGCATAAGTCCCACAAATGTTTGTCTTAAACTCACAACCATCAAAAACACACTCTATGGTTTCATGGCTTTTCAAATGGGAATTTAGATGTTGAAAATAGTCTTTTGTGTTTGGGTAAAAAGAGTCACAGAGTTTACATCTAATAGTTGGAAGGACCTCACACTCTTCTGTTTCATGCGAACTGTGAGACCTAGACAAGTGTGAGCGTAAGGCACCCCATGTCTTAAAAGAGCAAGGACAATTCAAATGAAGACAGGGTATGGAATAGCCATGACCAAATGTACCATGTTTCACTCGATAATGTTTGAGTAGTGACACTTTTGATGACTCCTCATGTTTGCAGAGTTTACACTGCCATCTCATCACCCGTGACCTAAAAAATTGTGAGAAAATATGTCTCACAGTATGAAGATGACAGAATGGTGTATAACCATATTTACACAGTTTTTGTATGATTAACTGATTGAATAACCAATACTCACTACCAATTCAGGTGGAGGATACAACTTACAAATAAGTCAACATGGAACAAAGTACAATGAAATAATCTGAATCACATCACCACGCTGTATAAATAAAAAGATAGTGACACTAGATGACAGACCATGAACTCATCAATATATTTACCGAACTGAAAAATTCTCAAAATTTAGATTTGGCATTTGTATGACTAAAATAACCCACCACAAAACCAGTATAAATATTTAGGTGGTATCAACATCCAATACTCAGCTTGTATAAAACAATATCATATCATTCCAAAATTTAACACATCAAGTCCTCTGAGTAAAATTACCTGCTTTACTTTGTAGTTGATGCAGATTTTTTTCTCCTGGTGGTGAAGATGGGGCTGAAAATATACAAATCAAAACTTTATCATTACAAAACATGTCACTGAGAATCTGCCATAACATCAATCTCTTATAAGAAATTTTAGCTTGGATTGAAATAAACATGTATTGATGTAAATTGGGAGTAACTATACTGGAAATGATGGTACTTTTGTCTTGACCCAAAGGACCAAAGCTTTTTTTTTTTCATTACTTTCTGGGATCTGAAAAGAAGTAGGGCCCCGAGTCTAAATTTACTTAAGGCCCCATAGTACTTAGGACCGGCCCTGGATGAGGTAATCTGCTGACCCGCGGTCCTCTCAGCGTTCTCTCAAAAACTGACCCTGTTCGGGACAAAGTTGAAAGCAGCGTCTTATATGCTCTAAAAGACCCCACATAGAACAAGAAAGCTAAGCAGCATGGTTGCTGCTATGAACTGTTCCGCGGGCAGGTCTTCTTAGTTACCAAAGCCATTGGTAATGTCTGTTCATCTCCTCCTGAACAACCTGACTGAGTGAGTCAGGCCGCGTGACTACCGCAGCTCCTGCACCGCGACTCAGCAGGGCCATTTTCTAGAAATGTCTGAGCACACCTGCTTTCACGTGGTTCCTAAAATGCCCCCGATTAAACGGTCAGGTCGCTGGTACCGGGACATTCCGGTAAAATTACCCGGAACGCAGACAGCGACTCAGAACGTAAAAGGATGAAAGGGCGCGGTTTCCAGCCGCCTTGACTGGAAGACGGGTCAAAAACTTAAATTAACGTGCACAAACACGCTGTGAATAGTGAGCCACCATGACAAACGCTTTCTTCAGAACATGTTATAAAAGAACAGCTAAAGTAAGAATTGGTCACTTACCTGAAAACGTTAACAAGCCTGCAGTGGACGTGTGTCCGTCTCTTTCAACGTGCAGAAAATCTCCCATGAGGCCATGCTCCTCGCGCGCGTTACATGCCAAAGGTCATTAGTCTTACTCAAAGTTTTATGTTAGTATTGGGGGACAAAATTATATTGATTTTGAACCATTAATAATTAAAGTTCAAGACAATGATAAGTATGAATACCAGTGTCTCAGTTATTTTGAGTACTTTATCTGAGATATATTGAGTAGATTTAAATAATGCACCCTGTGATTCAAATACAGAATTATTTCTTTTAAATAAACTTGAACAAAAAAGCTCAGTTCAACTGAAAAACTGGTGTTGAAATTTTAAACATTCTTTTCAGTATTTTCAACTCAAGATAACACTTTTGTGATTTTTAAAGATTTAATCAAGGTAATCTAACTTAGAACTATAATGAAATTTACTAAGCCCCTGAATAATTTTTTAGGGTGTAGCTACTTTCTGTAGAACTTTCTTCTAGATATTTCCTGCTAATTAGCAACAAAACAGCCATTTTCACTCCGAACTGTTCTTTGGTTTGACGTTGTTTCAGCTGTCATCAAGGATATAAATGTTACAGACAGTTTAAATGTTACAGGTGGGAAGCTCACCTTGCGAGATGGCTAACTCTCATGCTGAAAACCTGGGTTCGATTCTGGATGTGAACATAGTTTATTGGGAGTTTCTTTTTTACATTAATGATTTTTTTTTTTACAGTAAGATGCCCAAATTTTTATTTGAGACTCGCCGAACGGCATTGAATTCACAGATAAAAAAGATGTGGGTTCAACTTTCATTTTGGAACAATTTTTCAAGCAAGGGAAGGGAATGATCTGAGCATGCAGGAGGACTGACCTATCATAAACCTTTGTCGGCTGTGCTGAAGAGAAAGCTACAGAACCACATTATTTAATTAATTAGCTGTGTGTTCTCCTGTCCTCTGTCCTCCGGACTACACACACACACACACACACACACACACACACACACACACACACACACACACACACACACACACACACACACACACACACACGACTGTCTCAGCTGTTATTTTCGTTAAGGAGTGTGCACGTACAGCATGCGTGCCTCGTGCACGAGCCTACTATTGAAGCTGCCGTTACGCTTTTGGCCTGAGGGGGCAATCATGAGCATAAAAATTCAAAACTCCATAAAGTCCCTTTAATGTGAATGATTTGTTGTACTAGATCAGAATCTAGACCATCTTTTCACTTCATCTACAGGACGGCTCGGCAGGCTAGCGGGCCTTTGTTTACAGAAAATCGTGAATTGAACTGAAAATCGCAATTTCTGCTGGAAAAATTGCAATTTAATCTTTTCCTAAAATCGTTCAGCCCTATAGGCAGCTCAAAAATAACCAATCAGAAAAAAAGACGGGAATGCCGACTGTACCGCGCAACGCTGTTGTTTTATAGCTGTAGTCAAAGATGGCGTCTGGCGACGGTGCCAACATCTTTCTTTGGAAGAAAGGCTTTTAGCGCGTCTACTTGTTGTTTTAAAGACGTGGCCGAGTCTTTTAGACCAGAGGAAAGAGCCGCAGCGAACTCCGCTTCAGTCGCCATGTTTATGACTAACTCGGCGTCATGGTGAGTGACGTACGCTGCTCAGCGCTGACTGGCTCGGCCAGGCTGATTTTCACACCTATAATTCTACGTGACGCGTTTTACTGTCTGATGAAGTAAAGTTACTCCCAGTCTTCATTCGTCTCGTGTCCAGGTGTCCAACGCTGTCTCCTCCCAGTTGAGCTGAAACTTTTTAATGAAGTTTTATTTTTATTCCTGTAAAACAAAAAGTTTTAAAAGGGAATTTCTATTCTTCTTTTAATCTCTCCGGGCTCGACTCTAATCTGAACAAACCGTCCTCCTGTCGGAACTAACTGTGTGAGCTGTGTGGTTCTGATGTTTGACCCGGTATCGTTTAGTCCTGCTGTGACCCAAAGCTAACATCTCACCAGCCTTCAGGATCAGCCTAGAAACGCCGCGTCGTGTTTTTGATTAGATTACTTCCTTAAGTGGAGGATCCAGAGCGGTTTTAAACACAACGTCGTGGTTTAAATTCCTTAAAACGGGAATGGGACCAGTTATTGTTAGAGATCCATAAACACGCTTCTGTGCTCCTGATTTCTACCCTCAGAGTTAATAACACACACACACACACACACACACACACACACACACACACACACACACACACACACACACACACACACACACACACACACACACACACACACACCTAGTTTAGTCATTAACACCAGAAGGATTTCAGGCGGAGCTGAGACCAAAGAAGAGAACAAGCGGAGGCCGGTTCTGATCTCCTGTGTCGCTGCTGGAGGAGGTCCAGCATACATCCTCTGGCAGCGACCTCCTCTTGGTGAGGTCTGAACATCGGACCAGAACCCGCTGAGGGTCTGTCTCGTTTACGGCTCTGCTGGTTCTGAGTTGGAGGCGTTGTCGGACTGCCGTCTGCCTGCTCCGTTTCATATTAGTTTACTGTGGTAAACTTTATGAGTTTACGGTGATCTTTTGGTGATCAGACACAAGGAAAGTGTTTGGGATTCAGTTGGAATATTTGGATCAGGACTTAAGTCCGGAACTGTGCTGATCTGGACCGGTTCTGTTTGGAAAAGTCTCGTTGCTTAGAATGAAGTGGTGTTTCCTACAGTTTAAGGTCAAATCCACCAAACACCAGTGAGGTGTGTTTGATTTGTCCCCTCTCACACTCGCCCTTCCCCCATCCGTGGAATTTTGTTCCCAGGCTGCCCAGCATTCCTGCCTGCTGCATCATGGGACCTTTGTGGGTTTTGTTTGACCACAGCTCTGCTGGTGGGAGATACCACAGGTAGTTGTTGTGGCTCTGAGATAAGATCCATCCATCAGGACCCCACCCGTGGTCCTGGTTCTGCTGTTTTCCCACCCAGTGTGCATCAGAAAACCAAACGATTACCCTAAATCCACCAGCGTAGTTTTTTCAAAAGCATGTAAACGTGTTATTCTTGCTGAGGCACCCAGATAATGTGGGAGGAAACCAACTTCAGCTGCACCTGAGCTGATACAGGAAGTGACGAGACCTGATAAAAATCATCACCACAAAGTAACACGTGTAACGCCGTCCAACAGTACAAAACCAGCTGTGCTGCAGCGTTGTTCATCCCTTGGGCCGTTGTGCATACCCTGTGTTACTTTATCTGCTTCACTCTCGCCAGCTCTAGCTTACTAACTGTGCTGCTGTAAGCTAGCTGGAAGGATGCTGACACAAAAGGCCATGTCGCCACCTACTGTACCGTTAGATTTCTAACGTACATGTAAACTAGGATGTTGGCTCCCAGTTTATTACTTCAGATCAGCTGTTCCCAAACGTATTTAGCCACGCACCCCTTCTATGTCCCGGCCATGTTGGCGTGCCCCCTTCCCCCACACCTTAAAGAAAAGCCACAAGCCTTTTGGTTGGTGTTGAAAGGCAGTTGAAATGTATTTGTGTTAAAGGTGGCATGTTTAATCATCCTCAAGTGAAAAAAAGCACATCTAATGAAATGATCATGATCACAAAAATTCATCTGAAACTCGGTAACAGCGTTATGGCAGGCTCCGGGTCAGAGGCAGGTAGCAGGACCTGGCGATTAACCGGTTAACTATGTACATCCCTACTTATTTCTGATTCTAATGGGTCACTGAGTGTCTCATTCAGGCTGAACATGAAAATGGTCTCCTACACCTATCTCCTGCATTAGCTTCTGATAGAAACTAAACTATATATATATATATATATATATATATATATATATATATATATATATATATATATACTGGATGATTCGTGTCCATAGGCTCGTATTATAAGTTTTAAATCTGAAATGGGAGGTGTCGTCAAGCCCAGATAATTCCATAAAAGGGAAAATAGGTTGAGCTGAGGGTGGGGCTGTTGACAACACCCGTCGAACTGAAGCGATGTAGCTACAAGCTAGCCCAAAGCTAACGCGGAGGTGGGAGCTAAGCTGACGGAGGTAGCTACCTAGCTACGACCGGAGTTAACTGTGTACAAAACCAGAGCTTCTGAGTCAGAGATACGCCGAGCTGCCGCTGAGGGGAGGGAGTCCATACCGATAGTGGGAACCCAGCTCCACCAACACGTTATATTTCAACCCATTTTCTAAAGTGCAGCATTATGTTAAATGCACTGGGTTTTACCCTATTACATTTAAATTTCATGGTTAAACAGTACATGTTAAAATCTAAGCTCAGCTCGGCAGTGACCTAAAATACATAAATATAATTTTACTTACCGAAAACAATGAAGTGGAGACTCCTTGGACGCTCTATTAGTGCAATTAATGCCACATTGAGTCATTTAGTCCAACAATTGCACAAAAAATATCCAAACAAGAATACACAAACACAGAGACTCAAAATCCCGGAACAGTTTCCAGGCCAGACCGAGGCTCTACTGAGGCTTTTCCCCGGAGCTAGCTCTGTGGTCACGTGGGTCTGATGCTCATTAATTATACAGAATTTTAGGCTTTTAATACACTTAAACAGAAGAGTGAAAAACATTCACCCCCCTCAGAGTTGTCATCAGTGTAAACTAGATCATTTAAACCAAAAACATGTTCTGGTACCAGGCTGTAAACATGTTTATTTCTGCTGTGAAATTGGTATTTTTAACATGGGAGTCAATGAGGATTTGGCTGCTTCTGACACCAGCCCCTAGTGGATGAGGGTGGAACTGCAATTTGAACATTTTAGGTGGTTGCTCGAGACTCTTGAACTCTGACCTCAGCATCATTCAGGTAGGAAACGTCTCCCAACTCAAGAGATGAGCCAAAGTGTTGCTGATCCATAACAGACATTAGAGCAGCATCTGGACTGGGACTGTCGTCATCAAACCAGGACCAGTGTTCCCAGAATGTCTCCAAGCATAGTCTATGATCCCCAGTTCTCCCTCTCTGGAGTCTCAGGGTCTCTCGCCCACATTATATTAAAAAGAAAAAAACAGATTAGGACACATTCTTATTTTAGAGTTCATGTATTCATTATTTAACCAGGTGAGAACCCCAGAGGGAGTGTCTAAAACGTAGAAAGACTACCGTGGTGACCATACACCTGGCTGCTGCTGTTTACACACCGCAGGTGTGATCACCTGCTCCTGTAAAGCGGTTTAGATCATCTGGCTGGACGATATGCTGGTTTGTTTGTTCCTCCGCTCAGAGAAGCTAAAACTGTAAACAACATCAGTGACGCCCTTCTCTCTCTACAGGTGAGGGTGTCATGGCCGCCTTCTTTACTGAGTTTCCCTCCTAGAACTCCTAATTATCCTGACTTTACAAAAGCTGAACTGTTCAGGAGATAAGAAAACAAAGTGTGGGTGCGGCATGACAACCTCCCATCTGAACGGCCATGTTGCCAGTGAGGGAGGAGGAGGACGGGGAGGAAACGACGAGCTGAGAGGAGGACAGCAGCACAGAGAAATGGCCGTGGACTGTCCGGGAGACCTCGGGAGTCGAACGCTGCCGGTCCGACGGTCTGCACAGCTGGAGAGGATACGACAACACCAGGTACCTTCACACACCTGTTACCTGGTTAATCGGCTGCACGGAGTTAAGTCTCTAAATGTTTGGGTTCATGAAGCTGTTTAGATTTTTCACATTTTGGTTTGGAAGTGATGCAGAACTTCTGTCCTGGTCTCCAAACACCTGAGTCCATTAATGAACAACTGGTTCTGGATCAGAACTCGGTGTATCCGAGCCTGGTACCTGGTACCTGTGTGAGGAGGCACTGACCTGAGGACTGATATTTTAAAATAACTGAATCATCTTTACGAAGCTTTTATTGTAGTTTCCTCGGTAGTGACGCCTACTGCTCAGGTGGAGTATTACGGGCAGTGAATCACCTGTCTAACAGGTAATGATGATGTCATAACAGATGGAGACGACCAGTTGGACACCTTTAGTTAACCACATTCAGATTAAGAACAGTCTTCATCACCACAGTGATGTCATTGATCTTCAGAGGAACCCTTGGAAGGATGCAGAAATTCCTGAAGTCTGCCTTTCAGGAGCTTGTTGTAACCTTTGGAATTCATTTACTAACATAAGAGGTGGTTGTGGGTTCAAATCCCAGTAGATCAGACCATTCTGGTACCAACAAGCATCCTGAACCCTTACATCTCTGTCCTGATGCTCAGCTCGAGCTTCAGCAGCGTCTAATTGGCTGATGGGACATTATTGTTAATAGCAAGTTGAGCGGGTGTACCTAATAAAGTGGCTGGTGTGTGTAGGCTGTAAGCAGGGGAAATTTGAATCTTTGATCTGCTGATTTCTGTGTCGTAGGAGGATCTTCGGCGGCGTAGAGAAGAGGAGGGTCGGCAGCTGGATCTGAACGCCTCGCTCCGACTCAGGAAGCTCTCTCAGAATCCCAACATTGGGATCGACAACCCCACATTCCTTCAAGACTCACACATACCACAGCAGCCGGCGCTCGGCGGCCAACACACTCAAGCACTGCTGGGTAAAACACACACACACGCACGCACACACACACACACAGTGGGTACAACAGCAGGGTGTTGTTGCGAACATCTGAGGGTGGAATGAGGCTGAAGTGCAAAACAAATTTCAATAATAGGAGGGATGTGCGAAGAAAAGGAGAGGGAGGAAGAAATGTGTCCTGTCAGGATGGGAATTCCTCAGGGAGGGTGGGAGAGCGGCACACGAGAGGCTCCAGAGGGCGACTTAATTAAAACTCTGTCACACACACACACACACACACACACACACACACACACACACACACACACACACACACACACACACACACACACACACACACACACACACACACACACACACACACACACACACACACACACACACACGTACACACACACACACACACACGTACATACATACACGTGTACACACACACACACACACACACGCATACATACATGTGTACATACATACATGTACACACACACACACACACACACACACACACACACACACACACACACACACACACGAGTACGCATACATACATGTGTACATACATACATGTACACACACACACACACACACACACACACACACACACACACACACACACACGTACACACACACGAGTACACACACACGAGTACGCACACATACATACATGTGTACACACATACATACATACATGTACACACACACACACGAGTACACACACACATGCATACATGTACACACACACACACACACACACGAGTACACACACACGAGTACGCATACATACATGTGTACATACATACATGTACACACACACACACACACACACACACACACACGTACACACACACACGAGTACACACACACGAGTACACACACACGAGTACGCACACATACATACATGTGTACACACATACATACATACATGTACACACACACACACGAGTACACACATACACACATACACACACACACACACACACACACACACACACACACACACACGCACACACGTACACACATTCCAGGTCCTTGCCAGCGGGTCAGATGTGCGGTGTGTGTTGGTATGGTGGTGTGTGGGGTAGACCGACTTATCAGGCCAATATTTACTTATCTTTGTACATCGGCCGATATTTGTCCTGCGTGAAGCCGATTTAAAGTCGGGCGTATGCTCGGGCAGCACGGTGCTGTAGCAGAATAGTATGTACCGTGTGTCGTGTCATGTGACTGAAACAAAGCAACTGGAGGGGGCAGGGGACAAAGTTCAGATTTAACCGTTAGTTAAGTTCAGAGTTCAAATGCCGATGCTATCGGTGACATTTTAGCATGAAAATAAGATGAAAAATGTCTAGATGTCATCCAGGGACATCGGTCCATAAAATCAACAGTACATATCGGCTGACCAGGTCTCCTGCACATCGGTATCGGCAATAGAAAACCAATATCAGTCTATCCTCTAGTTCTGTGTGTTATTGTGTGTGTGTGTTATTGTGTGTGTGTGTGTGTGTGTTATTGTGTGTGTGTGTGTTATTGTGTGTGTGTGTGTTATTGTGTGTGTGTGTTATTGTGTGTGTGTGTGTGTTATTGTGTGTGTGTGATGTGTGCGCAGGGCTGGAGGAGCTGCTGTTTTCTCTGAAGCAGGTGCGAGGCCTCCTGCCGGACCAGCAGAGTCAGAATGACGTGGAGCTGGTTCTCTCTCTGCTCAACAAGGTAAATCCACACGGAATGGGCCTCGCTTCTTCTTGGTTCTGGTCTCTTTACCTAGAACGACCTACCTAGTGCCTGTCTCGATGATCTGTGTGTGGGGGGTGTTGCAGGTTTGAGCCCCATCTCACAGTTTTTGTGTCCTTGAGCAAGACGCTTCACCCTCCCTGCCTGCTCATTGAGGTTTGAGGGACTGGTGGTACTGTGTACAGCAGCTCATCACCACCTGTGTGTGTGTGCGCGCGTGTGTGTTAGGGTAACATTACTCTTCCATGCGTCTCCCAGCAGGTGGAGTGAAGGAGGAGGTCGGAGCGACTGGATGACGGTCCATTTTTTACCCAGGATGAACACATCTCCCGATGATGATCTCAGTGGTTCGGATTGTTGCTTAGAGTCCTCCAGCTGCTCTGAGCTCCTCCTTCACTCCACCTGTCCGATTCCCTCCTGCATGCCGCGCTGCTTTGTCCTCTCTGACCGCTTTGTGCGAGCCAGCTTGGTCCATCCTTAACTAAACTTAACCCAGCCTGGATTCAAACCCAGGTCAGGTGCCTTACTAGTGTCCCTTTCCTTGGCTCCGCCCACAATCCAGAGGCAATTTTTTAATGAGCTATTGCTGTAATTTAGAAATGAAGTACTAGAGAACTGCACAGGCTTTGTGAATTTGGCTAAAACGGCATAATCTTAGTTCAAAGACCACTGAGAGCTATTTAAAATGGCTACAAAAGATTCTTAGAGTGGGACTTTAGAGTTTCAGAAAATTCATTTCATCATAAATTGTTTCTTATTGGAAAATATGATTTTTTTTTCTAGAAAGTTTGAGATATTCATGCTTTGGAGAAAGTTCTGACAGCATCTCAGATTTTCTTGGATCTTCACACAAACGTTTACCTGATCCTGTTTGTCTGGACTCAAGTTGGTTGGATTTAACCAAACATCCTGTTCTCTCTCCTCCTGCAGTCTGATTTCCAGTCGGCGCTGAAGATCCATAATGCCGTGGCCTCGAGCATGAACCGACCATCTCCTCCATTCCCACATACGCAGCATGCACTCCCGCTGGCCATGGAGGTGACTCCACAATTCCACATTTACCCTGTTTCAGATGTGGCTCTGATGCTGAAACGTTTCACCTGAATCCACCAGAACTGGGTTTAAGCTCGAACCCAGATCGGTGCTTCTGTTCCTGCCACAGGGTTCAGTTTGTTCATGGCTCATTTCAGAGGAATCTCATTATGAGCAGCACATTACTTCTGCTCCAAGTTTCCCCACCACACCACCCGTCCTGCAACAACAAGAGGCTGCAGTCACACAAACACACTGTTTTGTCCTCATAATGACGTGGAAACATTCTGAGATAAAAACTGGCAGGAGGAATCCAGTATGCCAGCACATCACTAGTACACCAGCTCATCACTAGTACACCAGCTCATCACTAGTACACCAGTATATCACTAGTACACCAGCTCATCACTAGTACACCAGTATATCACTAGTACACCAGCTCATCACTAGTACACCAGCTCATCACTAGTACACCAGCTCATCACTAGTACACCAGCTCATCACTAGTACACCAGCTCATCACTAGTACACCAGCTCATCACTAGTACACCAGCTCATCACTAGTACACCAGTATATCACTAGTACACCAGCGCATCACTAGTACACCAGCGCATCACTAGTACACCAGCGCATCACTAGTACACCAGCGCATCACTAGTACACCAGTATATCACTAGTACACCAGTATATCACTAGTACACCAGTATATCACTAGTACACCAGCGCATCACTAGTACACCAGCGCATCACTAGTACACCAGCGCATCACTAGTACACCAGCGCATCACTAGTACACCAGCGCATCACTAGTACACCAGTATATCACTAGTACACCAGTGCATCACTAGTACACCAGTATATCACTAGTACACCAGTATATCACTAGTACACCAGTATATCACTAGTACACCAGCATATCACTAGTACACCAGCGCTATCATCAGTTCTGATTCAGCTGCTGGAAACCTCTCATATGTGACCTGTTTTAGATCATCTCAGAGTTTTGGTTTGATAAAGATGTGATTCTGATCCTGCAGCAGGAT
>NC_091758.1:44599850-44619850 GCF_043380555.1 Nothobranchius furzeri | reverse complement strand
CCCCTGGATTACCACAGAATAGCCAGCAGAGGCTTCAGAATCATTACATTTATATTCATGAAGTGTAATTGGTAAAGTTTACGTCCTCGTGACGTAACGGTGGGGGCTCGTTATAAACTGCAAAATCTGAAGCAAACATCTCTGCTGTGGACTAAACTTACTGTTTATCTTCATCCCTTTGGCCGTTGTTGTTTTGTTTTCTACTCTGAAGTGGGAATTTCCAAGTTCCGAGGAGAAAGCAAACGCACCATTAGCTGCTAGCAACAGAAGCTAAAGTGTAAAGCTAATCTTAAACAGTTTATTTACCTGCTGGAGCAGATTAAGACTATGGTGGCTCATGTAGAACGTCGTCGATGGAAATCGGCATCACCCAGTCAGCCATCGCATCAAACTTTAGAGCGCGCTGCTTCCTCTGTTCACATCTCACCTGCAGCGACTGATGGCGTAATGCTCTAGCGCATGCGCTGCTGTCTGTCTTGGGAAGTCGGGTACCGAACGCTAATGTGTAAGTGGCTAAAGGTACCGCAACAAGGACCGTTTCACATCACGTGAACTGGTCCTTGGTCGGTGCCTTAAAAAGTGCCGAATATGGTACCCATCCAGAACCAGGACCTCCTGCTGGTCTAGATCTGGACTATCTAGGAGCACCTGACTTTAGCATTAAACATGAATGGTGTTGGATCTTCTGCTGGTTCTGGAGCTGGAGAGCACCATTAAAGTGATTTAGGATCGTCTAGATAAGAAGAGATGGAAGCGTGAGGAAACCTCTCCAGTACCAAGCAGCTCAGGCTGGAAATATTCCTCAGATAATAAAACCGTATGGTACCCGATGGCCTTCAGGTGACCTCGACTGGTCCAGAACTCTCAGAATCCTCCAGTTTGACAGATGACAGAATTTAAATTATTAGTTTGGTTCTCGATCAGAGGAACCGGGTCAGATGGATCCACCAGCTGTTCGGTTTGAGTTGGTGAGTTCTGATGAGCACTTGGTCAGTTCAGACTCAGAACCAGCTGATGGTCTTACATGTGTAGTAGCAATAGGAGTGGGCCAACAGCAGAACCTTGTGGTTCCTCGCTCAGCAGATCATTTTTTTAGACACCCGTCTGATCTCCTCTACGTCCTAACTTCAACCGAGCAGCTGGAGTTATTAGATCTGATTTTAGACCTGAGCACGATTCTAACAGCTGAAACTTCAGATGGACGTCATTTAATCCTGAGGTGTGGTAGAAGTAAAGCTGAGGTGTTTGTTTACAGGGAAGCTTTGGTGTGCCAAGAAGAACAAGAGGAAGAGGAAGAAGTACAACTCCCACAGAGCCGACGGTGCGTCCTCTTCATCGCTGCACGCCATCTAAGAAATGTCTGATGTTGGCAGGAAGTGATTCTTTCTGTGGCGCCCCCTGCTGACTAAACAACACTGTAGTTTATTTACCACAAACCTCGATGAGAGCAGTTTGTTTTTGTTTTAGAAACATTCTGTTTTTATTCCAGAATCCTTTATGACAAACGGAGGGTAAAAAAATCCAGATTAGACTTAAAATAGGATTAAAAACCTCTGATTAAAAGATGAACAACAAGGACACTTTGGATCTTTTTAACTCAGAGTTTTAAACGTTTTAATAGCAGTTCATTAATAAAATCTTGTTTGTGATTTTATTAATTTTATTTTTCAGGCTTAAACAGCAAATAGCAGGTTATTATTTTTCTAATTCATATAAAATTCAGTCCAAAATACTATTAGAAAAGATTATTGTGGATATGTGGTTATAATATACATAACAGCAGAGTTTTCTAGTAAAAAGTTCCTTTCTCTTGTTTCTAACTCTGAACCTCGACGTAACCAAAGGGTGTTAGCAGCTAGGCTGCCTCAGCTCAGTGTGGAGAGTGGCTAGTTGTAGGGTAGAGAGGTCATGTGATCCAGTCAGTGTGTGTTCACTAGTGTTGGATTGTGTTAGGGTTAGGGACCAAATCAGGACCGCCGCGGACCTCCAGGAGAGGATGCGCGTCTTTTAAAAATCCCAGCTGGACTGGCTCGCTGGTGTCTGGGTCGGGTCCAGCTCACAGAACCGGATGACAGGCGTCTCTCTCCTTCTCTGAGCTAAACTAGGTTAGGTGAACGGATATTAACGAGTATGAGACAGCTGACTAGGGTTGTCACGGTAACCGGTGTAGCGGTAAACCCCGGTAAAAAAGTTGACAATAACCGTCTTGTTTTAAAAAAAAACTATATTATCTTGGTGGATTAGCGTGGCTGCGGTGTAGGCGCGGTGACCCTTACCAGCCACCGTATCATCTGCTGAAGTTGCCGGCGGCACATGCGCACTTTGTTGTTTACAACCAAAACTTTCTTGAAGCTAAAGCTGAAATAATGGCCAAAGGAGGAGACGGCAGCGCTCAGGACATTTATTATCCCTCAAAGAAGACAAAGTGGGAAGTACGGGCATCTTTTGGATATTTGAAGAACGCCGAGGGACAGTTGATAGAAGACGGCTATCCTGTTTGCAGCACGAGCAGAAAAAGTGTCTGTGAAAGGCAGCAACGCTTCAAATCTCATGACACATCTGCGTGACCATCACCCACAACTCTACAGTCAACGCAAGGCTTGCTAACGTTAGCGTTTTAGCTAAAATGCGTGATCCGAGGATTTGGGTTGAGGGAGAATAATAATAATAATAATGCATTGAACTTATATAGCGCTTTTCAAGACACCCAAAGACGCTTTCACTCACTCTCACATTCACACACTGCTAGTGATGGTAAGCCACTTGTAGCCACAGCCGCCCTGGGGAGGTCTGACAGAGGCGAGGCTGCCATTTGGGGGTGAAGGGTCTTGCCCAAGGACACAACAGTAGGATACCCCTGGCGGGAGCTGGACTCGTACCCATGACCCCCCGATCATGAGACAATCCGCTCTACCACCTGAGCTGCTGCTGCCCCAAGAATGCAACGAGTCGCTATATAAAGCAGCCGCAGCGCCGCAGCGCCGCTACCTGCATATAAACCGTGTCGCGGACACCGCCATGTTGAAATGACGCTATGCATTTCGGGGCTCCCAGGGGCAGATAAGAGTTGGTCTCTCTCCGAGAATAATTATGAATTTAACAATGATTACTGCCTGATGACATTTTCCCACATCTGCAAAGCTCACTGGAAGAACACAAACCGAGGACGATATTTTCCTGATATAGGGTTTATTACTCAAGTAAGGGTAAAAAAGTATCTGAGTAGAAGGTTACTTGAGTACTGAGTATCATCTGATCTAATATTTTTAAATGATGACATCAAACAGACAAAAAATAAGAAGTTATGGGCAAATATTGGTATTTTAAAGACTAAAGGGGAAAAATGTAAACAAATAAACATAATTACAAAATAACACATTTTAGGCAAAATTTAGACACAAACTGAGGACAATATTTCCTGACATACAGGGTTTATTTAATCGTATGAAAATGTAGCACGTTTAAAACTATACCGCGATAATACCGAAAACCGTGATAATTTTGGTCACAATAACCGTGAGGTTAGATTTTCACACCGTGACGACCCTACAGCTGACAAGACGCTCATTAGTATTAATGTTATATTAACTTACTGGTACTTTAACTGGTACATGATAGTAATCTGTACTGTATTGTGATGCTAGCACACGAGTTTAAGCTAACATGGTTAACTCACAAGCGGCCCCCCCGCTGCTTCTCCACAATCTCTCTGCTTTGGCCGACGGTTTCTCCCTCTGGCTGGTCTCTGCTCTCTTGGGCGAGCAGCAAACTCATAACTTTATGGTTCTGGTCCATCAGAAGTAGAATTCTAAACATTTAAAGTTTCCTCGGTATCAGAGTCGCAGTGGAGTCCAGATTTTTCTCTGGATTAAGCTAACAGGACTCCCTCAGCTGATGTCACTTGGTTTAGGAAAAAACAAACAAATAAAAACAAACATTTTTTTCCCCAAAATGACAACTCCTAAATAAGGGTAACGCTTCCTTTTAAAGTCCCCTAATTACCAAGTACTTAAATGGTAATTACATAGTAAGTTAAATAATAATAATACATTTTATTTTAAAGCGCATTTCAGAACACCCAAGGTCACTTGACAGAAAATACATTCAAACAACAACAAAATGCAAAGAAGAAAAAACAAAGACAGAAACAGTTCAATAAAATCAGAGGTTGTAGGCAGATTTAAACATATGTTTTGAGTTTGGTTTTGAAAAGGGTGAAACTGTCGATGTTCCTGATGTCTGGGGGGAGTGAGTTCCAGAGGCGGGGAGCAGAGCGGCTGAAAGCTCTGCTCCCCATGGTAGCGAGACGGGCAGAAGGAACCGCAAGATGGATGGAAGAAGAAGATCTGAGAGAACGGGAGGGGGTGTGAATACACCAGCAGGAGAGAGGTTATGGATGGCTTTGAAGGTATGGAGGAGAACTTTGAAGATGGACCTGAATTTAACTGGGAGCCAGTGAAGCTGCTGGAGAACCGGGGTGACGTGGTGAAAGGAAGGGGTTCTGGTGATGATACGGGCTGCTGAATTCTGGACCAGTTGCAGTTTATGAAGGAGTTTGTTGGGGAGAGCATAAAGAAGTGAATTGCAATAGTCGAGATGGGAGGTGACGAGGCTGTGGACGAGAATGGCGGCAGTGTGAGGGGTAAGGTAGGGGCGGAGACGGTTTATGGAACGAAGTATGCTGACCGAATTATGTTCTTAATGTGAGCTTGAGAAGAAAGTGAGCTGTCGAGGATGACACCCAGACTCTTGACCTGAGGGGAGGGGGAGACTGTGGCGCTGTCAGTACTTAAGGAAAAGCTGTCAGATTTGGAGATGGTGGATTTGGTACCAACAAAATGAAGTTCAGTTTTATTGTCGTTGAGTTTGAGGAAATTAGAGGTGAACCAGGATTTGATTTCTGAGAGGCAGAGGGTAAGGGAGGATGGTGGGAGAGTTGAGTTGGGTTTACTGGTAATGTAGAGCTGGGTGTCATCCGCGAAGCAGTGAAACTGTCGATTCCTGATAGGGAAGAGATGGACTATGAAGAGGAGGGGCCCCAGGACAGAGCCCTGGGGCACGCCTGACAAAGTTAAAGTTCATTATTGTGTAAAGCAGTGTTTACTAGGAATGATTAATAAGAATAAAAACTAGAACTGAACCTTAGTTACATGTTAATAACTGTTTAAGAACTCAGAAACAATAATGCAATGTAACTTACTATGTAATTACCATGTAAGTACTTGGTAATTAGGGGACTATAAAAGGAAGCGTTACCTAAATAATTTATGTTTGTGTAAATAAATTAAAAACAGGTTTCTATGATGTTTCTCTAAACATCGGCTCTTGGAAGTCTCCAACTGCTCTTTAAGCACCGAAATCTTCCCTTCAGAGCTGCTTTAAGCCTGAGTTAATCCTAATTGGACAAAATAATCTTAATCTGATCTAAACTTCTTAACTCTGAAGTTTTCTTCCTGTTTTTATTTTCATGCTGATTATTTTCTTCTGCTTTGCTCCAGATCTGGATGAGGAGATTCTCACCTATGAGGAAATGGCTCTGTACCACCAGCCGGCCAATAGGAAGCGTCCCATTGCTCTGATTGGTCCGTCCAGCTGTGGGCAGGCGGAGCTTAGGCAGAAACTCCTCCACAACCAACCGGATCGTTTTGCTGGAGCCGTTCCTCGTAAGGAATCCTCCTGGAACCAAATAAATGATAAACAACACTTTTTCTGCATTTAATATGAAAATGCTTTCTCCTTTTGTTTGTTTTGACGCCTCTTTTAGTCATTCTTCATGTTTTTAGTCGTGTGTTTTTGTGCCCGCTCCGTAGACACCACTCGGAGCCGTCGAGATGGAGAAGTCAGCGGTCGGGATTATCATTTTGTTTCCCGTCAGACGTTTGAGGCTGAGCTGGCTGCTGGTGAGACGTTTGTTGGAAGTCGGACCCAAATAGTTTGTTTTCTCTGCTCGGAATCAGAAAACGTTCCGAGTTGGGATGGAAACGCGAAGGGTCATTAGAGCTCACAGCTTCCACAGTTCCATTAAAAAGACCTTCAGAGGAACTCCAGAACCTTCCTTCATGTCTGATCTAGACGTGGAATTTCTCATTTACAGAAACATTCCGACTGGATTCGGAAGGTTTATCTGAGGCTTCCTGCAGATTTAGTTTGGCCTTCAGGCTGGAGAGCAGCTCCGAGAATCCAGAGAACTTTTAGCTGATGCTGAGAGGATCTTTACTCTGAAGTTTAACAAAAGTGTTTTTATTAATTCACCAAACGGTTTAAAGAGTTGGAAGCTTTTATTTTGTTGAGTCTGACTCATCTGTCTGTCATTTAGGGAAGCTGATCGAGTCCGGTGAATTTGAGAAGAACCATTATGGGACCAGCACAGACTCCGTGAGACAAGTCATCAACACTGGAAAAATCTGTGTGCTCTGTCTCCACACACAGGTAGGGGGCACTCCGGAGCCAGCGCTAAAACAGCTGCAGCGGGACTGACCTTCTTGCTTCCTGTTTCAGGCTCTGAAAGTTCTGAGGAGCTCTGACCTGAAGCCGTACATCATCTTCATCGCCCCGCCTTCCCAGGAACGGCTCCGATATCTGCTGACGAAGGACAACAAGAACCCCAAGGTTCCCGACGCTCCGTGCTCATCCTCACATGGACGAAACTCGACGTGTCATGATGTGTTTGTTTGTCGTTGGCAGCCCGAAGAGCTTCGTGAGATCATTGAGAAAGCCCGTGAGATGGAGCAGAGCTGCGGTCACCTGTTCGACTCCGTCATCGTCAACACGGATCTGGACAAGTCTTACACGGAGCTCCTCCGGCTCATCAACAAGCTGGACACGGAGCCTCAGTGGGTTCCCTGCTCCTGGCTGCGCTGACACACACACACACACACACACACAGGGATGCTGTTGTGAAAAGATCTGTTGAGCTTATTTTTTAAGGCATCTGGAGCTCAAACGTTTAAGTAGTAAAATATTTAAGCTGTAATCCGTGAGGTTTAATTATCAGATTAAATTTAGTTGAATGGATAAATGTTCGTTTTGGTAAAATTATAATAGATTATCTCATGAAGCACACAATTCTTTAAAGTTTAAATTTTATACAATTTAAACTCCTGCGGTTAAAAATAAAAACAAATTAGATTTTCAGGCTAAAAATACTTGAGTTTAAGAAAATAAAAGCCTTACATCTCATAATAAACCTGTGTCCTCAACATAGGTTTTTTTTTTGACTGTTTAAACTTTTCTCTACTTTTGGGTTCAGTCGCCGCCTTAAATCGTTGCTGCTGCGGCAAATCATCGTTACCTTTAAATCTCACAAACGTCAGTTTAAAAACTCGTTTAATAACAAAACTCTTAGTTTTAACTTCAGATTTCTGTTAAAATCGTCTTTAGAAAAACTTAAACGTTCTTTTTCACTGAAATCCGAAACACCTTAAATGTTCTCCTGTTGAATTACAACTTATTTAAGAATCTTCAGTCGTCGTTTCAGATGTTTAAAACTGGTTTTCATGCCTTTTTTTTTTTTTGTTAAACTGTGACTGTGTGACGTAAACCAGAGCCTTTAATTAAGAAACACATTTCACCTCCTCGGTAGCTTTGTCAGACTTTAGTTAGGAGGGGTTTTCCATAAATTCAGATGTTTGTTGTATATTTTTATAAATAGTCACTACATCGATAAAAACACTTCCTGGAAACGTTTCCTCCCGTCGGGTTTTTCTGACACCGGCCCTGATCTCGGTTTTCTTGTTGAAAGTCCAAGAACTGAATCAGGATCAGACTCTGAACCAGGACTGGAGGCCAGAGCGGTTCCAGAACAGCTGTTGGTACCTCGGATGTGTTTTTGTCCTGTCATCATCTCCGATTGTTTTTATTTGTGATGCAGAGAATCAGAGTAAAGTTTTGATTTGAAAACAGACGAGGAGTTTAAACTCCACTGTGTGTGTGCGTGTGTGTGTGTGTGTGCGTGCGTGCGTGCGTGCGTGCGTGTGTGTGTGTGTGTGTGTGTGTTTTAATGATGGTGAAGTATTACTTTGACCTAAGTAGACCTGACGCCGTATCGCTGTCACCACTAGAGCCTTGTTATATTTGTAATATTGATTATAGATTTATGAAGTTAAGAAAACACCAATAGGATCACGGGTTTTGCTACCAAGCTCCCTGCTGTTGGTCCAGGGGCATGTGGGGGCGGGGCTACGTGGAATTCACTGTATTGAATGTAAAATCCTTCTGACATCACTTCCTCGTGATTAAAACTGCTTTTTGTTTTGATATTCACAATGAAAACAATAAATAGATGATTAATAGAAAACCGTTCTGCCTGTTTTTGTACATGTTTGCTTGTGTCGCAGCAGACCGCTCAGGTGAGCCTTTATCCTCAGGTAACACACACCTGAGCTGGATTCACTTCTGAAGTCACCAACATGGAGTGAGAAGCTCAGAAATGAAATGAGTTTATTTTTAAAGCACAAAAATCCAAATCCTAAAATGTTTTTGCTTTGGAACAATTTAAATTATCCACCGTTACATTCTAGATGCTCATTAGGTCAAAGAGCTTGATAATCAAGCCTTATCTTGTTGAACATGTTTGATTTTTTTCCTTTCAGATATTTCCAGTCTGTTTGCTCTTAACACCAGGTTTATAATTTCTGTGAAATGAGTCTTAATATTTTTACGACATCCATAAATGAGTTCGAACGTGATCAATAATTAGCATTAAGTTTTAGAGAAATTGGCTTTTTTTCTGTTCAAGAAGCTGCAGTTTTTGTTTCTTCCTGTTTAAAACTCTTAAAGCATCAATTACTCAGAAATGCTCACGAGGCTGGATGATCATAAGTGGTTAAAATGAGTAATAAACCTTGAGCAGTCTGCCGCTTCCAAAGCTGTAGTAGCCCAGATGTACCACCAGGGGGCAGTGCTTTCCGGTTTATTGGCCCACGTGAGGTTCACAGCAGGTTTTTGAGTTTGTTTTCTTCATCCTGGAGCTTTGCTCTCGCCATTTAACCTATGGAGAAACTTGTGAATTTGCAACGACCGATTTCCCGTTCAGGTTCTCCAGGCTTGCTGCTATCCAATGTTTTTCAAGAAAGGTGCTTTTTTCCCACTCATTTCGTTTTATGTCGTCAGTAGCTGATTTGCGTCTAACCTTTGATCTGGGCTGATCTTTGGTTTCCTTTTCAAACTGTTTGAAAAGCGACCAAAGAGTGTGAATGCAAGATAAGTATCTGCTGCCTTCTTGTTCGCCGAAAGTGAAATCTTAGCTTGACAACTTTGTCCGCGTGGTTCTGAAACAACATAATTCCTCGTTTTTATTTACAAACCAGTTCGTTGGTAATTATTATAAATAAAAATAACTTGTCAGAATATGTTGTTTGTTGAATTTGTGACTGACGTTTTCCTCCTATAGTTGTAACATGAGCTCAGTAATTTAAATAAAACAACTAAAGCTCAATGTAAATTTCAACTAAAGCTCAATGTAAATTTAGATTATATAAATAATGCATGTGCAGGAGGTCCAGCCGCTTAAGCACCCGATGGTGCTAAAGTTAACAGACTAAAGTTTTTAACACAATCAGAAATTAAACAAGTATCTAAGGATTAAACACATATGAAATAATAAATAAATAAACGTAAAGGTAACTAAAATTTCACCCTTAAATGGTATTTCAACTTTTTCATTCAACGCCCCGTTAAATTCCGCTCACTTTATTTATGAGAGTATTATCTTTACGTGAAGGAACTCTTTGCTAGTGGGTGTGACGTCAGCCTCTGACTGAAGTCTTTCCGTTGATTGGCTTGTCTGTTGGAGAAGGCGGTGTCCTTGTTGCTGATTGGTGGTTCCACCTGTCCGTCCGCCTCCCTACTGCGCCTGTGTTCTCGCAGGTTGATGGAAGCTATTGGAGCGGCGCCAGCTCGGTGCGGATGCGGACAACAGCAGCAGCGACTTTATTAACTCCTTTAACCTTTTTCTCTTGTGGATTTTAATGTTTTTTCGTTGTTTATTTATGTTTTTAACTCTTCGCGGCAGTTTCAGTGCTTTACGGTCCGAGTTGTGTCTCCTAGGTAACACAATCAACTGTCCTGCGAAGTTTGGATCAAGTGTTTGACCGCGAGGCGGAAAATAAACGCTTAATTTTCACCGATAAACTAACGGAACCGACGTGAGAGCGCCGGGGTTCGGTCGTGGACGAGTTCCGAGCACTTTCTGTGGATTTTTGACTTTTTTTCTGCGTTTCACGGCAAGTTTGTGTGGAAGCAGCGTGAGACAATAGTCGCGTGAAGCGGAGAGAGGGCTCGTGCAGCAGGAGAGGAGGACCGATGCCTCGCGGGGCTTTGTTCTGCCGCGGATATCGACTGATCGATCGCTGAATTGATGAGTGATTGGAGGCTGGAGGGAGCATGGATGTGACCCTGTCGGAGCTGCTGGCCTCCTTCATGGAGTCTCCGCTGGTGGTGTGGGTGAGTGTGAGGAGGAGGAGGAGGAGGAAGGAGCTCCGTTTTCCTCCATCAGGTGCATCTGGTCCGGTCACCAGAACTAGCCACAACAAACCCGGTAGTCGGTACTAAATCCGGTTCATCCAGAAAAACGTTTGATCTGTTTATTATTAACGCTGTAAACAGTTGTGAGTTCATTACTTCTTTAGCGTTTGTTTAGTTTAGTGAGGTTATCTTTTGTTGTGATCGTCTTTATTCTCACATTAACACAATTATAGTCTTACACACATTTATGTTTGCAGACCTGGTTGGAGCGAAACTATTATTTTCTGTTTATCATGTTTTCTTATTGCTGGTGTTTTACAGAATGAACTGTAGCTCCACCAATTCTGGATTTTAGGGCCGATCCTGATGTCTGATTTTCGCTGATTATTTGTGCTGGATGCTGGACCGCTTCTGGTCACAGGCTGATTGTTTGTGGTGCATCTTGTATTAAACTAAAATAACAGGATCCAGTCGAGTCTCTGTGAGAGGCTGCTGCTAACCAGGAGCCTTCATAAGATTAGAAACTAGCCGGTGACTGGAATCGGCCAGTGTTCAAAACTTTTAATATGATGGTGATTATGGTGATGATGATCATGATAGTGATGATGATGACAATGGTGATGATGATTAGGGATGTAAGAAAATATCAATATGGCAATATATATAAAAAAAATCCTGCGATCATATATCAATATTCAAAAGCCGTGTATTGAATTTTTGGAAGAATTTACATGCAAATATTTGTGTATTTTCTTTTCTTTTGGTGCAATTAAAACGCTGACCGCTAATTGGCAGCAGTGTGCAGTGGGTTTTGTTTCCACCATTGTAATGTAAATCCTTCTGTTATGGTTCAGACACCTCATGTTAAACATGTTACGCATCAATTGTGACTGTTTAATGAACATTCCTACAATAATTTCAGTCTAAAATATCACTTATATCGTCTGGCTGGATGTACGCAATATATCGTATTGTCTCCCCGGTATCGTGATACTTATCGTATCACTAGTTTCACCAATACACATCCCTAATGATGATGATAGTGTTGATTATGGTAATGATGACGATGATGGTGATGTTGTTAGTGATAATAGTGATTATGATGATGAAGATAATGATTATAGTGATGTGACAGTGGTGATGATGAAGATAATGGTGGTGATGATTGGGGATTTCCCGATACAACTTTTTTTTTAAATTTCTGATACGATACGGATATTGCAGCCTTCAGTATTGGCCGATACCGATATCAGTCCGACATGATATCAGCACAAGTCAGACACGCGTTTACCTGTTTCATAGTGTGGGACGTATAAAAGGCTTGATCAGGTGATATTACTGTCACAGAAAACTAAAGCCAGCAACAGGAAGTATAAAAAATCGACCAGTGTTTTATTAACCTTGGGTTGCATCAATGTGAACAGCTGACGCTAGGGACATGAGGAAAAACCATTATTGTTCACTGACCAGCTGCTACAAGTTGAAGTTTCAAACTTGTGCAGGACAAGCGTTGAACTGAGCCAAACTGTCTTTTTAGGACTCTAAAACACTTTTAAATGCAGCCACATGGCCGACATCGTTGCTTGCTGCTTTGCGAGCACACGCTGCTCTGATCACGTGGACGTTGCGCGCTGGATCTGGGCGCTGATGGATAGAAATGCTGGAGTGGAATTTAAAGCGGAATGAACTGCTGATATCAGAGATTTTTTATGCAGTCTCATGTAATCTGATAGTGTTTTTGGGCCGATATCAATATCGGAACGGGACTTCCCTAGTGATGATGGTGATGGTGATGAAGATAATTATGGAGGTGATGATGATGATGGTGATGATGATGAAGATAATTATGGAGGTGATAATGATGATGACTATGGTGATGATGATGATGATGGTGATGGCTTTTGGGGGTCTTGATAGAGTCTGATACATGCTAACCATAGTCAGGTGTTTTTGGAACGTTTCTACGTACTTTAGTCTTCCCCGTTCGTCTCCAACAAGCCGTCAACAAGTTATTAACCTTGGGGAACTTCCTGTTTCTTCATGACCTCACATCCTGTTGACCCAACCTGAAGCTGGACAGAAATGTGTCCACAAAGCAGTAAAGACGACTTTCTCCTGACTTTTCCTTCCATCTGGATTCACGTGTGTGGGCTCCAGTAGAGTCGGTCTAATCTGAAATGAATCAGAGGAAAATGGAGGCTTTGTCTGGGAGCAGGGCGTTCCTCTGAAAGGAAACGTTCCTCTCAGACAAACTAAAGGTTCAGGAAAAGCAACGTGCTGTTTGTGGTGTTTTCAAGCCCAACCTCTCTGTTATTTCACACCGTGTAATTTGGTCTGAATGGCAGCAGATGGATCCAGAAGGACCGAACGGGTTTTCTCCCAGGGGTTACACACTAATTCAGTTTAAAACCATCTAAATTCTCCAAATTCTCTGCTGCTGATCTTCCGCCGGATTCATCTCCGTAAGCTCCGTGTGTCCCAGCAGCTTCAGCATTCCTGAACCTGGACCCACCAGAATCCCCTGGAGAAGTCCTGCTCCACTCATCTGTTCCCAGGAGTTAATTCACTTTAATCAGAGTTTTAACCGCTTGAACAAGCTCACACTTATAAGTATTTTTAGTTGCCTAGTCTCGTTATGTCTGTAGACCTGTTCTGGTGCTCCTGTTTCAGGGGGTAGATGCTTTAGAGCGGTGTATGTAAACATCTCTCCTCTGATTGGCTAACAGCAACACAACTCTTCTGCTACCTTCGTTCTTTCTTGGAAAAATGGTAAATGGCCTGTATTTGTATAGTATCTTCTTACGCCGGGATCACGTCAGCTGCGAAGCTGATCGCTCATTCGCACCTGCTCCTCTGTTCCCATCAGGCGAGTATTTTCGACGAGCGCTTCTTCTCTCGCCAACTGTTTTCCAACCCCCCCCCCCACACACACACACACACACACACACACACACCTCACCCCCTTGCTGTGCGCGTGCGCGCACAGCAAGGGGGTGAGGTGTGTGTGTGTGTGTGTGTGTGTGTGTGTGGTAATTTTCATGTCTCTATCCTATTCACACACACAAAAAAGATCACATTTATCAATCACTGTGTTTTATTTTGGAAAATGTCTTTATTTTGTTAAATTTGCCGGCCTGCCTCTTCTGTCTGGGTTTGACTTCCTGCCAGAATTGACGCGACTCGCTCACAGTTCATGAAAAAATTAGCGCTCATGCCGAAGCGATCGCTGCACGGCGCTTCGCGGCTGATGTGACGGAGACCGCAGGTTAACAAGGGCGCCAAATAGAAACAC
Source organism: Nothobranchius furzeri (assembly GCF_043380555.1). NCBI lineage: Eukaryota > Metazoa > Chordata > Actinopteri > Cyprinodontiformes > Nothobranchiidae > Nothobranchius > Nothobranchius furzeri. Next base: position 44,606,094 of record NC_091758.1, on the reverse strand, counting down.
TCGTCGTTCCACGGCGCGTCGCACGCTTCTGCGTCTGATGTGATCCCAGCGTTATGGTTCTACAACCCCCCAAGGCACTTCACAACACAATCAGTCATTCACTCATTCACACGCTGATGGTGATGAGCTTCGATGTAGCCACAGCTGCCCTGGGGCACCCTGACAGAGGCGAGTCTGCTGGAGCCCACCGGTCCCTCCGACCACCACCAGCAGGCAGGGCGGGTTAAGGGTCTTGCCCAAGGACACAACAGCAGCTTTCTGTCTTTGGTAAAAACACGAAGTTGATGTTTTTCTCCATAAATAAATATCACAAGCCTGAACATGCCCACCGTGTTGTGGAATCACTAATGCTAATGGTTAGCCTCTACTAGCCAAGACATCCTCTGGTCCCTTTTTCCTGTGGGTGGGGCCATGAATACTAATTTTCTCTGTGATGTAGAAGAGCGCAGCCTTTTCTGTCCCTGTTGTTTTCCTGATTGTTCGCCTTCTGCTGCTGATGCAGGCGACGTGAGTGGAGAAAGTTTTCGCTTAGCTCAGAGTGACCGTTGGTATTTCAGAAGTATCACCTGGTTTCTGCGTGATCCGGACCTCAAACATCAGAGTTCTGGAGTGTTTCGGCTAGCCTGGCAAGCCAGACTAAACAAATGTATTATTTAGTCTGGCCATGCTCCATTGACGGCTCTCGGTTGTGGGGCGGGTTCTACCGTTGTCTTTCAAATGATCTCCGCATTCCACTGGACAATGAATGTGACATCCTCTTGTTTCACTCTGTTGCATCATCCCACCCACCAGGCATATAGAGTGCCCTGATTGGCCCACAAAGCGGATAAAGCTCTGTGATTTGTTCACTAAGCAGATAGAGCACTATGATTGTCCCACCATTATGGACCAATCACAGCTCTTTATGTGTTTGAAACCCCTCTAGAGAGCTGTGATTGGCTAGCCAGAGTCCTGGTAGGAGCTGCTGAGGTTCCAATGGAGCATGCCTAGACCATTCTTTGCAAAGCAAGAATTTGGTCTAGTTCACTAGGCTATGTTTCGGCATCATCTTGTTGGTGATTCTGTTCCTGTCAGAGTCGTTGGTCTCTGGTGCTTTTATGCATGGATGGTTTCTGTAGCTGATTCATGCTCCGTGAGTCAGTGGGAGGAAACGGGGTTGAGTTACAGGAGCAGCAAAGAAGAGCTGTCGTAGGCCGCATAGAGATGTGATCGGGTGCCATGGCTGCCTGTAGCTCACCACAGTTCAAACACACGCTCACCTGCTGCTCGCTGCAGTGTCGGTGTCTACCGGTTTACAGGTGCAAACGTCTCTGAGGGCGGATTTCTGCTTTATTCCTGAAGATAGGAAGGTCAGAGCTGCTGTCATGTTTCTGCATCTTGACCCCGCCCCTAACCCTGACTGTAGATTCCTCTGCTTTTATTTGCAGTTAATTCAATTCAATTCAAAAAAACTTTAATCATCCCCGAGGGGCAATTGTTTCAGTACAGAAGAATCGCTACTGTGGTCATTCGCAACACGAGTCGCGCCACCGTTAATTAGATGAAAGGGGATTACATGAGGATAAATTGGGGGAGGGAAAAAAAGGCATACCAGAGTTACTCCCGGCAGGGCGTAGCTTTGCTATGCAAAAAAAACGCCTCAAACATATAAGCACAAACATCAACAATTCACAACATGAGACACCGAGAGGAAGGCGGGGGGGCTGGGATCCTGTTTCCCCAGCGAGAGCAGCCCTATGGCACTCAGCCACTGTAGCCACAGGTGGGAGGGAGATGTTGGGAGGAGCGCAGAGCACATTGACACCTGCAGGTTGATGACCTCGCCAGGCTGGAGTCCACCAATCAGAAGGTGGGGGGTAGGTCGGGTTTTCACAGCATCTGTCTGCATTCCTTCGTGGGGGGTTGTTGTTGGCATTCACAAGGCTGCCAGGGCGTCAGATTCAGATAACAAGACTTTGTTTGGGTCAGGCTGAGATAATTTTCCTCTCTGCCTTCAGTCTTTAAACTGATCATTCCAGTCCTTCAGTGAAGCCAATTCAGGTTTTTAAACATGTCCATACCGTCCAGTGACCCTCTCCGAGTTGACATCCATTTTGCGCACTAATACCGGTAACGCAGCTAGAACATTGACCAGCTTGTGATTCACCCCGAGTAACGTCCCAGTCTGTGAGGTCTCCACACGGGCGGTGCTTTCCGTGGGTGCGGGTCGCCCTCCAATCGCTCCCGTCTTCCCAAATTTCCAGAAAACAAGAAATCCTCCCCCTCCAATCAGGAGAAATCCAGTGATCATCAAGCCAAATATCCACACATCTTCGACATCCTCAATGGACAACTGAGAGAGGCATACGATCTTCCACTCCCTCCAGGAATCGAGCATATATCCCGCTGCGTGTGTCCCTTGCGGGCAAGTGGGAGCCCCCTGCTCCGTTATTATTGTAGAAAAATCTTATCAATCGCGTTGAATGACCAATTAATTAAATCCATCCTAAAAAATAGGGATTTTCAGAAGAAATGCAGAGAAGCGCTCTGTGGGCAGACAGGACAAAGAGCCTTGGGAAAAAAGATAAGGGAGCAAAAGCAGAAGCGTCTGTACTCTGCGAGTGCCGGAAGAAGAAACCTCACGTGTGTCCTTTTGGACATTAAAGGACTTCACCGTCTTTTGTGTTTGTCTCCAGGTGAAGACGCTGGGCCCGTTGGGGTCATGTGAGGACATAGGCTCGGAGGAGCCGGTCAGCATGTACATGGAGCTGGTGGACGGAGTCTTCCTGCACAAGATCATGACTCACATGTAAGGAGTTTCAAACACCGCGTCTGGCTTCTTGTGTGTGTGTGTGTGTGTGTGTGTGTGTGTGTGTGTGTGTGTGTGTGTGTGTGTGTGTGTGTGTGTGTGTGTGAGTGTGAGAGACCACATCCTGACTCGCTGGTTTCAGGTTGAAATCGTCACATCCAGATGTGCAGCAGCACGAGGCTACAGACGGAAGATCTGTAGAACCGTTTCTGTTTAAAACTCAATGAAAAATCAGATGAGATGAAACGGCTGCAGAAGAATCACACGCATCAGCAGCACATCAGCGATGTGATTGGCTGGGCTGGTTCTGTTGGGTGTGTGATGGATCCATAAACACCAGAACCTCATTCATCAAACATTCATAGAAACATTCCTAAATCCCTTCCTTTGAACAAAATTTAGAATGTTTGTACGAACAGTCAAATTCCTGATTCATGAATCAGGAATTTCCTGATTTATCTGGAAAAAACAAAACTTTCTGCCGAATTGCAAACTAACTAAGCAAGGTTCAAAGGTTATAAATGCCGTCGGGACTAGGGTTGTCACGGTAACCGGTGTAGCAGTAAAACCCGGTAAAAACGTTGACAATAACCATCTTGTTTCTAAAAAAACTATATTATCTTGGTGGATTAGCGTGGCTGCGGTGTAGGCGCGGTGACCCTTACCAGCCACCGTATCATCTGCTGAAGTTGCCGGCGGCACATGCGCACTTTGTTGTTTACTACCAAAACTTTCTTGAAGCTAAAGCTGAAATAATGGCCAAAGGAGGAGACGGCAGCGCTCAGGACATTTATTATCCCTCAAAGAAGACAAAGTGGGAAGTACGGGCATGTTTTGGATATTTGAAGAATGCCGAGGGACAGTTGATAGAAGACGGCTATCCTGTTTGCCGCACGTGCAGAAAAAGTGTCTGTGAAAGGCAGCAACGCTTCAAATCTCATGACACATCTGCGTGACCATCACCCACAACTCTACAGTCAACGCAAGGCAAGCTAACGTTAGCGTTTTAGCTAAAATGCGTGATCCGAGGATTTGGGTTGAGGGAGAATGCAACGAGTCGCTATATAAAGCAGCCGCAGCGCCGCTACCTGCATATAAACCGTGTCGCGGACACCGCCATGTTGAAATGACGCTATGCATTACGGGGCTCCCAGGGGCAGATAAGAGTTGGTCTCTCTCCGAGAATAATTATGAATTTAACAACGATTACTGCCTGATGACATTTTCCCACATCTGCAAAGCTCACTGGAAGGACACAAACCGAGGGCGATATTTTCCTGATATAGGGTTTATTACTCAAGTAAGGGTAAAAAAGTATCTGATTAGAAGGCTACTTGAGTACTGAGTATCATCTGATCTAATTTTTTTAAAATCATGACATCAAACAGACAAAAAATAAGAAGTTATGGGCAAATATTGGTATTTTAAAGACTAAAGGGAAAAATGTAAACAAATAAACAACATAATTACAAAATAACACATTTTAGGCTAAATTTAGACACAAACTGAGGACAATATTTCCTGACATACAGGGTTTATTTAATTGTGTTAAAATGTAACACGTTTAAAAAAATACCGCGATAATACCGAAAACCGTGGTAATTTTGGTCACAATAACTGTGATTAACATTTTCACACCGTGACAACCCTAGTCGGGACAGAGGAGAGGTTCCTGTTGGGAATAAATAAAAACTTTAATCTGATAAATCGTGGAGTTGTCATTAACATTTAAAGCTTCTTTCTGGAGTATTTCTCTTATCCGACGGCACCATCTAGTGGCTGACAAGCATATCACACTAAAAGTCTGTCGCTTTGTTTTTTAAGATGGCGACTTCACGTTTCTGTTTATAAACGTGCTTCTGTAGCGACAAACAGCTAAAACACGCTGTTTTACGAGTATTATTCTCATGTCATGCTGTGTTCTCATATATTTATATTTTAGAGACTTTCTTGTCCGTGAAAAGTTCATCAGCTCTGCATCAGCTGAGGTTTTCCTTAAATCTGAAACGCCTAAGCGGCAGTCGAATGCTATTGGTTAGTTCTGGTCGGCGCTCAGTTTCCTGTTGCACGGAGCTCTGCGGGGCAGGAAGCGTGCTTAGCACACAAAAAAAGACATATTGCTTATATTATATCGCAGTACACGATGAGATCTGACTAATCATGCATCGTTTCTGAAAGAGGAAAACTCCGGAAAGCAGCTTTAAGGAGTCGTTCTGAACGGAGTTAGTTTTCTCTGAGTGCAGCCTCTCAGCTGTCATTCAGTCTGGTTACCGTGGCAACGCTTGTGTGATCAGGGAGCTTCTAGATGTAAAGTAGAATATGGACTGGAATCGGATTTGTGCGGTTTATCAGTCGCTCCACAATGGGTCCCAAATCCCAGCACAGCTGCAGACGGATTTCCGGTCATGGACCCGGTCCAGGATGGCGTGTTTATACTTAGTTTTTTGTATTTCAGAGACTTTTTAACACGGACAAATTTGTCCCTCATCCTTCTCCGCTTCTTCATGAGCTCGCCACCTCCAAACACACGCTCCCCGTCATTTCCGTCCACGAATAAAACTGCTGCGTATCTTCTCACTCCTCCAGTCACGGGGGAATAAAACGTTCGTATTTTTGGAGCTTTTCCGTGAGGTATTCTTCAAGCCGCTAGATATCCTCGTCTCTCTTTGTTTGTGAGGGCGCAATGGCGGCGCTGTAGACGACCAACCACAAGCTTGCGTTCTCCGTCTTGCTGGACGGATGTTTAGAAAAGAGAGCTCGACTGCTGGAGCGCCCTCGAAAGGACGGATAACGGCGCTGCGCGCGTCCGACCCAACGCAGACGGAGAAGTGTAAATTAGTCTTGACTGAGACCTTCGGTGTTGCGGTTCCCCGTTCTACCACTAGATGCTGTTCCTGCCGATGGTTCCTACGCATGCTCTGAAGTTCTCCTATAGTTAGGAACATTTCCACACACAGTAAACACACAGATCTGTTCGTAAGTACGGTTGATAAATGAGGCCCCTGGAGCTTTCATCGTGTCTCAGTCTGGTCTCCAGCTCCTCCCAAAGTCATCTCTTCATCTGAGAGGAACGTCGTCTCCCAAACGTTTGTAGTCTGTGGCCGTGAGCCGTAGATCGGTGGGATGCTGGTGTTAGTGGTGCAGACCGCTTTCAGAGGCGTAGAGAAGGGCTTTAAACGTTCTGCTCATCTAAGGGAACACAGAAGGCTGCACGTAAAATAAACGGCACGGAGCGTTTTCCAGTGGGAACCATACACCTAAAGGTGGGTGGAGCCTAACTTAATTCTCATGCAGAGGTTTTATTTTTAAACATCAAATAAAACTTTTCTGGTGAACTTAGCGTGGATGTGGCGAGACCGACAGGACCTGAACCTCCTTCACCCAGACAGACCCGTGACCCACATCACGAGTTCTGTCAGTTATTGTTGTTATTGTCTGTTGAAACAATGGCGGTCA
>NC_091758.1:44482350-44594850 GCF_043380555.1 Nothobranchius furzeri | reverse complement strand
CTGCCTGGATATGTTTGTTCCGTCAGCTTTCCAGGGTGTTTTTTTCATGCTGCCCCTCCCTGCTGACTGTCGCTTTCCTACACACACACACACTCACACACACACACACACACACACACACACACACACACACGCACACACACACACACACAGAGGAATAGTATTCCTGTCTCCTCGAAACACCTTCCTCTGACCGTATTTCCCTGCTGTGTTTCGTCGAGTCCCAACAGAACGATGTGTTTTGCTTCTCCGTCTCTGATTTGTCGTTTATTTGAATTCTTTCTGATTTGAATCCATTTTTATTTGTTTTAAAGTTTCTGAACCAGACGTTCAGTCAGGTGTGTCTGCGAAACCAGAGAGGATGTTCAGCAATGGAAAGCATTCCCTCCCAGCTGGCTTTTCTTTCCTGATGCAGACACACACTCTTTGTTGATGGCAGGGTGTTTCCTGTGTCTGCTGGTCCACACACACACACACACACACACACACACACACACGGTCTGGGTCAGCTGAGTCGTGTCTGAAGCAGGTGTTTTCATCAAAGCTGAGGTGCAGCAGACACGCGTGTTGCCGTCGTAGACCGAAGCGGTGCAAACACTCCTCAGACTCTTTAACCTGTCTGTGTTGTGCCGTTTAAACGGGCAAGCACATATTTTTTACTCAGCATTCTATTATTATTATTATTATTATTATTAAGCTTTATTGGTATCAAGTAAAGTCAGATTTTATTTTCAAAGCACTTCCTGTTGCCCAAAGTGCTGAAGAAGCAGCAGAAACCGTGTTTGCCGTGTCGTTTTCTGCAGCTCCTTCCAGGTCACATGACTGTCGCAGATCCACAGAAAAGCCCCAAACAAACGGTTTCTACTGCCATCGCGTAAATGCACGCGGGGATTTTTGTCCCCTTTCAGCCAGCGTGGCTCACTTTTCTCTCACAGATCTGCCCAGAGCGCACCTTAAAAACATCCGTACGGGCCTGTGTGAGAAGATTAGAGCCGTTTTAAACTCCGTATTAAATAACGTAGAACGTTAACGCGACTGCTCTCCAGCCTCTCTGGTCATTTTCACACCGTGACAGTCTATCTGCAGCTTTCTGCCAAGTCTTTTCTGACTCCTGGAACCTTCTGGCAGTTGTCTTCAGTTCTCCTCCCAGCAGCCAGACCATAATCTCCCACCTCTGATCAGCTAGTTTAGTTTAACATAAAGTGGAATCAAGCAAATGCTGGATGAGAAACGGGCATCTGTATCGGCCCTCCTAATCAGAACCGGTGCATCTTTACCAGTCAGTGTGATTGGTTGTTAGCTGTTTCGTGTTAAAAGGACTTCAGACAGGTGAATTCCTCAGAGTTCCGGGTCAGACTCGGAGTTTCTGCATCATAAGACTAAGTTTTGCTCTTTTGCCAACATTTTCTGTCCTACAGGAAACTCTGCAGCAGTTGGTGGTCATGGCCCTGCCCAACATCCTCCACATCGCCAAGGACCCAATATCAGGTATCATCCGCATGCTAATCCTGTTAGCACTTCCCAAGGTCGGAGATTAGGAATGATCATCCTCCGGTTCTGCTGCAGATCCATAACTTTGTTCAGAACTTTTCTAATTTAGCTTCAGATCAAGTGTGTGTGATCTTCACCATGAATCTGTTTCCTCAGCAAAGAGCATGGAGGAAGTGAAGAGACTCCTGCTGCTGATCCTCGGCTGTGCTGTGCAGGTAGCGCACCCACACACACACACACACACACACACACACACACACACACACACACACACACCCTCTCCTAGGAAACGTTTAGGTCTGCATGTCTGAGCACAGATCTTGATTGTGTGCAGCAGAATAGAGCGGGTACGGGACGTGGGCGGGGCTTTAAGATGGATCCCTGATTTACTGCAGGAATCAGCCATTGAGATTTTCAGAATAAGAGTCTAAACTATTTTAGATTAAGAGTCTTGATCTAAGAGTTTATTGCATGCTAAACATGTGAATGATGAGTCAAGGGTCAAAGGTCAGGAGGCCTGTACAGTTGGTCTGTTTGGTCAGCTCTCCAGTTTTCATCTTGTTATCTTTTGTTTCTTCCTTCCTCACATTCCCATTCCTAAGTCATCTCCCTCTCTGTGGATTCCCTTTGTCTTCCTGCACTGGTTGGACTGGTTTCAGGAAAGAGGGAGGCTTACAAAGGAGAGAGTGAGAGAATGAAAACTTTTAGTTTTTTCACTTTTAGACGTTCTTTGCTCAGACAAACTTGTTTCCTGCATTTAAACACATTTCCTCCTGAAACCAAAACAACAACTGTGTGTGTGCGTGTGTGTGTGTGTGCGTGCGTGCATATGTGTGTGTGTGTGTCCAGTGTGAGCGTAAGGAGGAGATGATTGAGAAGATCAAGCTGCTGGACATCGAGACCCAGGCTGCCATCGTCTCTCTCATCCAGGAGGTCGGTGTGACTTTATAGTCGTTCGTGTTTCTTCAGACGCACAAAAACAACAATCCTGCAAAATGAATCCATTTTGAATAAACGCTCGCGACTTCTTCCTGTTGTAGCTCCGTAAAACCAGACCTCATTTCCTCGTCGTCAGAGTAAAGTTGTGTTATTGATCTTTAAAAGTTCTGGACGACTGAGAACCTTCACCAGCGTGTTTTTTCCTTAGAGATCCTTGAATCTCAGAGGTCAGAAAATGTTTAAATTAATCAGATTTTATGAGGAACATCAGGACTTTACCACCAGGGAGGATGAGGTTCAGGTCTCTGAAGGGTTTGGTGTTTGTAGGCCCAACCCGTTTAGATGTTGGAGGTAAACAGACCCATGTTATGTTGATGATCAGCAGGAATTTACCTGAAAGCTTTTGTCTCCACCTGCTGCTGGGTCGGACCAGACTAACGGTTATTTACGGTTTCAGTGAAGCGTTGACCGTTACTGGATTTATTTCTGGTGACAAACACTAAGCTCAGCTGTGGTTGCTCGTGGGTTTCTTCCTGCAGGTGACTCACAACCAGCTGAACGTTCTGGACCTGTCCTGGTTGGACGACGGCGCCGAACTCGGTCCAGAAGAGCTGGAGCCGATGTCCCGTAACATGGCGGCGTCGCTACGGCAGCTCATCGACCAGCGAGACAAAGCTACCGAGGTACGAGCTTAGAGCCGTGTGTGTCCTCGACTCCGCCTCCAGCTGCTGGTGACAGGATGTGATTGGCTGAAAGCAGCTCAGTAAAGAGTGGCTGGTGTACAACGTAGAAAGTAGGTTAACACTCGAGAACAGGAGCCTGATCCGTCACAGCTGCTCTGTAAACATTTTCTTCTTCGGCTCTTCTGGAGAAGTTTGGGTTTCAGTTGTTTCCATCACTTTGGTTTCAGCTCAGATATTTTATCATTTCATGCGTTTTTGGCGTCTTTCCACTCTTCACACCAACTTTCTTTTCTTTTTAACACCAGGACAAAATAGTTCACTGTTTATTATTTTAGTCCAGCTGCTGTGAGACGATCCAGATGTTTACCATAAACCAGTTTTCACGCTGCCTTCCAGGTGATCGTAGATCTGACCCAGGAGAGGGACTACTTATCCAGCCAGCAGCCCCAGGAAGGCTGCAGGAACCTGGGAGGAAGCAGCCCAGAACACGGGTCGGGTTCTGAGGGCGTGGGAGTAAAGAAAGGAGGCCGGACGGCGGCGGCGTTGAGTAAGGAGGAGAAGCAGCACCTGTCTGTGGAGCTCGCTGATACTAAGGCCAAGCTCCGCAGATACAGACAAGAACTGTGAGTCAAATCCTGCAGGAAAAGGATCAAGAAACGCCTTTTTCATCTGATATTTAAGATTTGTTACTGATAAACCTCCCAGAGAAGGGTTTCTCACACTTTTAGTCGTTGGTTCCAGGAAGTTTTGGAGGAAGTTATTATTTTCGTGACCTCCATGTTGAGATAAACAGCAGCTGGACGTCATTATCTGTCCTGATAAAGCAGGAGTTTAATCACACAGCTGATCCGTGGGTCAGAACGATCCCTGGAAACGTTCCCACAGTCACAAGTCTGCAACTTCACTCTTTGTTCTGTTGTTTTTGTGCATTGTTGTGACCAGGAGGGAGGACTTTAGATTACAGTACAGTCCAGGAGGGAGGATTTTAGATTACAGTACAGTCCAGGAGGGAGGATTTTAGATTACAGTACAGTCCAGGAGGGAGAATTTTAGATTACAGTACAGTCCAGGAGGGAGAATTTTAGATTACAGTACAGTCCAGGAGAGAGAATTTTAGATTACAGTACAGTCCAGGAGGGAGGATTTTAGATTACAGTACAGTCCAGGAGGGAGGATTTTAGATTACAGTACAGTCCAGGAGGGATAACTTTAGATTACAGTACAGTCCAGGAGGGAGGATTTTAGATTACAGTACAGTCCAGGAGGGAGAACTTTAGGTTACAGTACAGTCCAGGAGGGAGGATTTTAGATTACAGTACAGTCCAGGAGGGAGGATTTTAGATTACAGTACAGTCCAGGAGGGAGAATTTTAGATTACAGTACAGTTTGGGTTTTGTCGTCTGCAGGGAGGAGAAGACGGAGCAGCTGATGGATTCCAGACATGAGGTGGAGCGTTTGGATCAGGAGTTACAGAAACTGAAACAAGAGGTTTGAGTTCAAAGAAACAATAAAGACCGTTTGAGTTGTGGTCAAATACCTGAATATGGAGGTCATGGAGGTCATGGGTTAGGGTTAGGGTGGTGGGTGCCCACCCTGTAAACCCCCCCCCCCCAATTTCAAATGATCTCTGTGTGATTCTAAAGGATATAAACGTGTGTGTGTGTGTGTGTGTGTGTGTGTGTGTGTGTGTGTGTGTGTGTGTTGTAGAACCAGTCGCTGTCCTGCGAGGCCCGGTCGGTCCGCGCCTACCGGGATGAGGTGGACTCTTTGAGGGAGCGGGCGGGTCGAGTCGACCGGCTGGAGGCTGAACTGAGTCGATGTAAAGAGAAGCTGAACGACGTTCACTTCTACAAGACCCGAGTGGAGGTACGACGGGACCTTCATCGTGCAGACCGCTTACCTCACAACTAGTTTTACTTGAGGTTTGCTGGTTAAATTCCCTCTGCTGTTGAACCCACGAGCAGCGCTCATTCATGAGAGAACCACTAAAATAAACATGATCTTTGCTGACGATCCACGTGTTTCTCTGTGGCCGGAAGAAGAGCTGCTTATGTGTGTTGGATACACACACACACACACACACACACACACACACACACACACACACACACACACACACACACACACACCTGGAGCTAACATCCTTTCAGATGGAGACAGAAGGAAGCAGCTGGTTCTGACGGGCTGCTCTGTGAACCTTTGTGTTTGTTCAGGAGCTTCGTGAGGACAACCTGACCCTGCTAGAGACCAAAGTGCTGCTGGAGGAGCAGCTGTCCGCCTCCAGAGGGCGCTGTGACAAGCTGCACACCCTGGAGAAGGACAACCTGCTGCTGAGGGCTAAAATACACGACCTGGAAATGGTACGGCGCCACGCCTCTGACAGGAAAAGCAACTGAAACTGGGTCTAGAGCTAAAATAAACAATAATCTGTCGGCACCCTCCAGTGGTTCTGTTAGTTACAGACCTGAGACTCAGAGGAACCATCATCAGTGTGTTTATGTCCAAACAGAGGAGCAAAGGCTCTGTTACACCAGTAGTCTTTCCATGTGGGAGGGTTAATGTGTCAGATGTAAACACACACACACACACACACACACTTAGCGTTCCGACCGGATCACCCTGGGTGTGTGTTTGTGAGCAGGAGCGAGACGACGAGCGTCGGAGGCTGGAGGAGCTGGTGGAGGAGAACATGCTGCTGGAGATCGGACAGAAGCAGAGCATGAATGAGTCTGCTCACCTGGGCTGGGAGCTGGAGCAGCTCAGCAAGAACCAAGACGGCACCAACACCGAGAGTACGGCTCCGACCCGAACCCGGACACGGCGCAGAGATAACCAGCCCCTTCCGCTGGCTATCTCTGCGCTACGGGATACATCCAAGTTTAATATATACACGTAGAATAATGTCGTTTGAGTTCTGCTCCACAGATGCTCTAATGGGCCATTCACACCTGTACCGGGTCGGCCCGGGCCGGGTAGCTCCAGTTGGCCGCAGCCTGGCCCGGTTGATTCCACACATCCTTGCCTTAAGCCCATGTGGGCTGATTCTACCCACCAATCAGAGGCTTGCTCTAATGGAAGGTGTGGATTTGCTGTCAGCAGTGGGTGTGTTGGCCCTGGTCGGCCTGAAGCAGACCTCCTCGAGAAGAGGGCTGAGAATGAGCCTTGGCTGGCCCGGAAAAGTACCAGGCCACCCAGATATGTAAACGACCTACGCTACCCGGCCCGGGCCGACCCGGTACAGATGGGAATGGCCCAAAAGAGAGGCTGAGAGCTGTTGGAGTCCAGCCCTGACCCTCCCGGGCCACCGTATCAGTCGGCTGAAACATCAGCGTGTTGTTTTATTAGAAACTCCAGATTAGCGATTTCAAGCAGCAGTCTGACGTTTTCCCTCTAGCTAATCAACAACCTGCTGATCACGTAGCCATGCTAACTCTGTTAGCTAAAACCAGCAGCCTGATGTTTGAGGTCTACGGAAGCCCAGTGCTGCCACACATAAGAAACGGATCGATGACCTAACATTTCTGCTCCACAGCTCGGAAATCTCTGGTCCACGAGCTGAACGAGTGCGTTTCCAGTCGGGTTCTGAAGGTGGAGAAGGAGAACCGGGAGCTTCAGGCCGCCATAGAGAGGCTGAAGGAGGAGAACCATCTCCTACAGGAGCAGCAGCTCCACACTCAGGAGCTGGACAGGGAGAAGCAGAGTCTCAGCAACAAGGTGGTGACCTGTAAGACCTCTTGGCAAAATGATTCATGATTATGTCATGTTTTTGCCCCGAGTCGCGTGCGAGTCTTTTGATTTTGTGGATCTGCTGATACCGAGTCCCGATCTGATCTGAAGCATAAAAACGAGAACACGTTTTCATATCATATGTATTTATTTTCTGTATTTATGTCACTTCCTTAGTTCTTCTGTCAGAAAACAGCCACTCGCCCAGGATCTACGTTGGTAGGAAACGTGTTCGTATTCAGAATATGGTGGAAAATCGCCTCATCGCTCTTATTTCAAATCGTTTTGTGGCTGTTTGGAGCAACAGGGCAGGCACGACACGCGCCGGCACACAGCCGGCTCAAGGGCGGGCGGCGCATCACGCAGCTCTCTTCCTCCACACGAATCACCGAGCATGCACACATTACTCTGCTCTCACAGAAATGAGTTTTACTTTCATACCAACCAGGCAGTCTAATCCTAACCCTGTCTGTCCAAGCTGGAGCACCTGCAGGGGTTACTGGACCAGGAGCGATTGACCAATCAGGACATGGAGTCTCTAGGGGAGGAGCTACTGAAGGAGAAACAGAGTCTGGAGCGGGAGATGCACGTCCTCCGGGCCGAGAAGGACCGACAGGTACTTCAGAGCAGCTGCGGTGTGCTAAAAACACAAGAACACGTCCTCGGGTTACTTCTCTGTTTGTCCAATCAGATCTCAGAGCTGGAGAGCGAGAAGCAGCACCTGTCGGAGGCGGTGGCGTCCCTACAGGAGCGCGCTCAGTCCAACAGCGAGGCGAGAGTCCGCGAGGTGGAAGTGAAGAACCGCCTGCTGCACCAGAGCATCACCGACACCAGCTCCCGACTCGCCAGCCTGGAGACGCAACTCAAGGTGGTTAGTGAGGAGGCGGAGAGGCTGAGGGAGCGAGCAGGGCGCTGTGAGGAGGCAGAGAGGGAGGTAGCCCGTCTGGAGAGGAGCAGGGACAATCTGAATCGAGAGGTGACGACCGAATCGGACCCACAGGCTTCTTCCTGGGAATGGATCTGAGTGATTTCTGTGTTTCCTGCAGGTTGTGTCTCTGCGTGCGTGCAGTGAGCGCTCGGAGACGCTGGAGAAGCAAGTGACCTCCCTGGAGCAGGAGGTGCACAAGCTGAAGCGAGAGGCTGAGGAGGTGCAACGGGAGCTGCAGCGGCTGGCAAAACACGAGATGGAGAATGGCCTGCTGTCCAAGGAAAACCTGGAACTCCGTTGCTCCATGGAAAACCTGCGCTCCTCATCTGCCCGCCTGCCAATACTACAGGAGGAGCTGAAGGAGATGCAGAGGGAGACCCAGGAGCTCCAGAGAAGGCTAGAGGAGGCCAAAGAGGAGGCGCGGGGAGAGAGAAAGAGAAGCGAGAGGCTAGAGGTGAACATGTCTGTTTTGAACCAGGAGAAGCTCCAATTAAATGAGGAGCTGGAGAGGAGCAAAGAGGAGAAGGGGGAGGCAGACGGGAAGCTGAGAGAGACTCAAAGCAGAGAAGAGGAACTGAGGAGGGAAGTAGAGGAACTGAAGGAGGAGCGGAGAAGAAGGGAGGAGGGAGATGAAGAGAGAAAGAAGCTCCGGCTGGATCTGGAGCAGTCAGAGAAAAGCAGGAAGCATCTGGAGAAGGAGAGCTGGAGGATCCGAACGCTGCTGGAGACCAAAGAGTCGGAGCTGGAGGAGAAATCCAGCCGACTGAAGGCAGCCGCCAAGGAGGGGGAGGTCCTAAAGAAGGAGGCAGAGAGACTGAAGGAGGTGTCTGTCAGAGCCAAGGAGCTGGAGCGTGAGAACAAGGAACTGCAGAAACGCGCGACGATCGACAAGAAAACGCTGGCGACGCTGAGAGAGGTGAGTGTTTGTGTGTGTGTGTGTGTGTGCGTGAGGTCTTCAGTCTTCAGGGTCCACACAGGAGCATCTAGACAGGGTCAAAGGTCACCCAGCATACCCACCTCCTGGTTTATCAGTCGTGATCATAGGAGTGTGTGTGTGTGTGTGTGTGTGTGTGTGTGTGTGTGTGTGTGTGTGTGTGTGTGTAGGACTTGGTGTCTGAGAAGCTGAGTGTGCAGCAGCAGAACGTGGAATTGGAACGGCTGAATGAGGAGCTGGAGAAGATGGGTCTGAACCGAGAGAAGCTGCTGCAGCAGGAGCTCACGCTGGAGGGCAGGTAACTGGAAACTCATCCCAGGAGGCTGACGGAGAAAAATTGTTCCTGACCGGATGTTCAGTTTGTTTCTGATGGACCTTTCAGCCGGTACCAGCTGCTGGAGTCTCGGCTGGAGGAAACTGTCCAACAGACGATGAAGATGAAGGAAGAGAAGATCTCCAGTTTGGAGAAGAAACTAGAGGAGAGCAACACGCTGAACGCTGCTCTACGGAATGAGCTGACCATGGTGTGGTTCTGTTACAGTCCTGATCCAGACCTGGTCTCCAGAGCAGACGTATCCATGAACGTGTGTTTGCAGGTCCGTGAGACGGTGTTGGCTCTGCGCCAGCAGCAGGAAGATGAAATCTCTCAGCAGCGACCAGGGAGCGACCGCAACGCCACGGCCGAGCTGCTGAGGATCAAAGATCATCTCATCTCCGTGGAAAAGAATGTGAGATGGATTCAGACTCCAGATCAACCCTGAAACATCCGTTTAGGTCTGAATGAGGGTTTTGTGGTTGTTGTTGCAGAATGCCTCCCTGCAGACGGAGAGCAGCCTGCTAAAGGAGCAGCTCAAACAGATGGAGAACCAGAACACTTCTCTGAACAACCAGATGGTGGCGCTGCAGCGTCACACCACCACGCTACAGGAGCAGAACTCGGCGCTACACACTCAGACAGCAAAGCTCCAGGTGCTGCTCGCTCCACCTCAGACAGATTCCCCTTGATCCCAGAGTTCTTACTGATCTCTCATCCATCAGGTGGAGAACACCACCATCTCCTCCCAGAGTGCTTCTCTCATGGCCCAGAATGCTGTGCTGCAAGGCCAGGTCACTGCCTTGGAGACGGAGGTGGAGTCATGGCAGAGGCAGCGTGAGGAGGCGTGGCGAGCACGAGAGAGCGTGCTCAGCGATCACGAACGCCTGCTGAGCGTTCACGAGAGGCAGGCTCAGGAGTACGAGCAGCTCATCAGCCAGCACGCAGCGCTGAAAGGCAAACAGAGGGCGCTGGAGAGCGAGCACCGGACGCTGCACAGCAAGTACGTGTACAGATTCTCCTTCGTCCTGTCCCAACAGGAAGTGGACCTGCGGACACGTCTCTAGAGGACAAAATAAGAAATATCAGTCATTCTTCAGATCCCTGAGGCACGTGATCTTTGTGCAGCTGGTAGTGACTAACTTCATCTGCCTGCAGGTGTTGTACATTATTGCAACTGAAGGAGAAATGGGAGGAGCAGGAAGGGCGTGGCCAAAAAGAAAAGGAGGAGTTAAAGCAGGAGATCCAGAAGAGTCGTCTCCTGCAGCAGGAGAATCTGCAGCTGAAAACAGAGGTGGACAGGTACCTGAACCCTGAGTCTTCTGTCTGTAAAAGTTTCAAATTCACACCTGAGCTAAGGCTCCTCCTCCTGTTGTATCCAGGCTGGCACTGAGCCAATCACAGCACACAGAGCAGAATGAAGGGCTTCAGCAGCGAGTTAACGAGCTGAAGGGCTCGTTAAGTTCAACTCAGATGGAAGCGAGTCAGTGGATGGCCCGATACGATTCGCTGATGGAGCAGCACCAGAACCTGGACCTCACCATGACCAAACTAGACAACCACTGTGAGGTAAACCTGGATATCAGCTGGTGGTATGAGTCAACACATGCAGCACAGGAGTGTGTGAGATTAAAGTGTGTGTGTGTGTTGTGTAGTTGCTGAGTCGACTGAAAGGGAACCTGGAGGAGGAGAACCACCACCTCCTGAGTCAGATCAACCTGCTGAGTCAGCAGAACCACACACTGCTGGAGAGGAGCATGGAGAGCAAGGAGCTGTACCACCAGGAGCAGAAACTATACATGTAACCAAACACAGCACAACACCGGTGACACTAACTACAGCAGTAACCAAACGCAGCACACCACCGGTGACACTAACTACAGCAGTAACCAAACGCAGCACACCACCGGTGACACTAACTGCTACAGTAACCAAACGCAGCACACCACCGGTGACACTACAGCAGTAACCAAACGCAGCACACCACCGGTGACGCTAACTACAGCATTAACCAAATGCAGCACACCACCGGTGACACTAACTACAGCAGTAACCAAACGCAGCACACCACCGGTGACACAAACTGCTACAGTAACCGAACGCAGCACACCACCGGTGACACTAACTACAGCATTAACCAAACGCAGTACACCACCGGTGACACAAACTGCTACAGTAACCAAACGCAGCACAACAACACCGGTGACACTAACTACAGCAGTAACCAAATGCAGCACACCACCGGTGACACTAACTACAGCAGTAACCAAACGCAGTACACCACCGGTGACACTAACTCCTACAGTAACCAAACGCAGCACACCACCGGTGACGCAAACTGCTGCAGTAACCAAACGCAGCACACCACCGGTGACGCAAACTGCTACAGTAACCGAACGCAGCACACCACCGGTGACGCAAACTGCTACAGTAACCGAATGCAGCACACCACCGGTGACGCAAGCTGCTACAGTAACCAAACGCAGCACACCACCGGTGACGCAAGCTGCTACAGTAACCAAACGCAGCACAACACCGGTGACACTAACTACAGCAGTAACCAAATGCAGCACACCACCGGTGACATTAACTACAGCAGTAACCAAATGCATCACACCACCGGTGACACTAACTACAGCAGTAACCAAACGCAGCACACCACCGGTGACACTAACTACAGCATTAACCAAACGCAGTACACCACTGGTGACACAAACTGCTACAGTAACCAAACGCAGCACAACACCGGTGACACTAACTACAGCAGTAACCAAACGCAGCACACCACCGGTGACACTAACTACAGCAGTAACCAAACGCAGTACACCACCGGTGACACAAACTGCTACAGTAACCGAACGCAGCACACCACCGGTGACACAAACTGCTACAGTAACCGAACGCAGCACACCACCGGTGACACAAACTGCTACAGTAACCGAACGCAGCACACCACCGGTGACGCAAACTGCTACAGTAACCAAACGCAGCACACCACCGGTGACGCAAGCTAACCGAACGCAGTACACCACCGGTGACACAAACTGCTACAGTAACCGAACGCAGCACACCACCGGTGACACAAACTGCTACAGTAACCAAACGCAGCACACCACCGGTGACACAAACTGCTACAGTAACCAAACGCAGCACACCACTGGTGACGCAAGCTGCTACAGTAACCAAACGCAGCACACCACCGGTGACGCAAACTGCTACAGTAACCAAACGCAGCACACCACCGGTGACACAAACTGCTACAGTAACCAAACGCAGCACACCACCGGTGACACAAACTGCTACAGTAACCAAACGCAGCACACCACCGGTGACACAAACTGCTACAGTAACCAAACGCAGCACACCACCGGTGACACAAACTGCTACAGTAACCAAACGCAGCACACCACCGGTGACACAAACTGCTACAGTAACCAAACGCAGCACACCTGTGGGTCTGTTCCACATGAAAAACTCAGCTGTTTTAGGATTTATGCTTTCAGACATAAAAAACTCATCTAGAAGCTTCTGAATAATAAATGTTTTCGTTTTAAGAGTTTTTTCCTCTTCTCTCCCTTTAGCGATAAGCTGAATTCTCTTCGCCGACAGAAAGAGAAACTGGAGGAGAAGATCATGGACCAGTACAAGTTCTACGACCCCACACCTAAAAAGTAACACGGTTATTTACAGAAAGGTTTTAGACACTAATAAACGTAGACTTTATTTTATGACATCATCTTTTATTCAGATGTTGATTGGGTTGTGAAGCACCTTGGGGGGTTGTAAAACCTTAAGATGTTCCTGTTGACTCTCGTCTCCTGGAGGAGGGACCACCTGTGTTCTCCAGGCTGATGAAACTAATGGTGTGTTTGTTGCCAGGAGGAGTCAGTGGTCCGGAGCCAAAGCGTTGGTCAAACTGATCAAACCCCGAAAGGAGAGCAGCCGGGAGCGCGCATCCGACCGGGGTAAGGACACCGAGAAAGTCCGAGAGAGGACGAAGAGCGCGCCTGACATCCCGCTGCCCGCCACGCCCACTCTGCTGCCCCCAGAGACTCCGCCTCCTCTCCCCCAGCGCACAGGAAGTGATTTGCTCAGTAACCATAGCAACCTCAGCAACAGTCCCAGCCTGGGACCCCAGAGTCCAGCTCTGACTCCTGTCGGCAGAGGTAAACATCTCATCCAAACCAACGTGTACTTGGGTTTATGATCCTCTAGAGGGCGCTGGTGGCCAGTATAGGAGGAACCTGTTTTAGTCTGGTTTATTTTACACATCATGAGGTTTTTATGTAATTTGTTAAAATAATACATTTAATTTCAGTGATGATGAACAAGCAGCCTGGGTTAGGGTTTGGCCTGGGCAGTAAAAGTACTCAAGTAGCCTAGAACAGGAAACGCATCATTAGCACGCGATGCAAATGTCTGAGAAAACATAAATCATTGGCCGTGTTCGAGATGAGCCAGTTCTGCGCAGATTAGACCACCGGTGATCGGCGAGCAGTGCATGCCGGTTAGATTTGTGTCCGACTTGACGCCGACTTGCTCTGACGTCATGCCTACGTAGGCAACGATAACCTCGTGAGATCAAGGCGGCCGCAGATTTTGGAGCAAGGCGCTGCAGTTGCTCTACACCGGCTGCTAAACCTAGAGGATGACGGGAAACGCCTGGCTCTCACCTGATCTAAGATCTGATTGGTTCATATTTTGATCCAAACATCCGGTGGTAGAACATGAAATGTTAGTTGGTCACATGTATTCTGTAACTCATGCTACGTTGATGATGACAACTATACAGGCCATAAAGAGAAATGTGTTTTGTGTTCTTTTGTCACGTTTCCTACGAGCACACTGAAGCTACAGCTGATTTACTTATTATTACAGTCATGTCTCCATATGCATGATGTCCACAAGCACGTGAGGATGTGTTTCGGCTGCTAACAGGCGCCAGAATTAATATTAAACATTAAACAAGTGTGAACGCTAACGTGATATCTTCTCCCATCGTCACCCGCGAGCTACACATGTAGGGAAATCTGTCCGACGTAAACGCCGACGTTCAGCCACGCCCCCTGCTGCCTACGTCTGCTCTCGTCTGTTTTCCAGGCGAGGCGCTGCTCAACTCGAACACGGCCTGTGTGTTATAGCAGAATTAACAACACACACACACACACCTGTCAGCGGTGTGCTTGTAGTTTGGTGGCGATCAGGACGGGTTCTGATACAACAGGGTGGGCCGCGATCTGATAAACATTTAGCATCTATAGTCTTTGTTTGGTGTCAGAACCCCTGATCTGGACCAGAACCTGCTGGTGTCTAAACTCAGTCATTCATGTGAAGTCCTGTTGGATCAGAACCTTCCCGGTTCTGTAAAATATCACATCAGACTGGATCAGAACCACTGGCGCTGAAAGTTTGTTTTCTGTTCCTTTTGAGGCCCGACTTTAACTCACAGCTGGTTTGAGTGAACGGTTCTGTCCAGAACCTCCATGTTGGACCCGTTTGGATCACTGAGTTATGAAACATGGAAGTTATTTATAAATATCACTGAACTTAACAGAAATCCTCGTCTTCATCGTGTTTAAGCTGAGCCCAGATTTTGGGTTTTGGCGGTTCTGACTGGTTCTTCTGCATGTCTGGACTGGACTCATCAGTAACTTTGTTTTCTTTCATTCATTTTCTGTAATTTTTCATTTTCTTCACTTCTCTCTTCCTCTCCTTCCATCTCAGCTCCTCCTCCTCCTCCCAAACGTTTAAGTTTCCTCCGCAGTAAAAGTCAGGACAAGCTCCTCCTCTCCTCCTCCTCCTCCTCCTCCTCCTCCCGTCCTTCCCTCTCTCTCACCAGACGCCTGCGGTTTTGGTCGTCCTCTGACATCACAGCTGACATCATCAGCAGGCCGCTACTCTCTGCCAACGGAGTTTTCTAAAATCCCCCTCCTCATCTTCATCATCATCATCTCCTATCACATCAAACCTCACTGACATCTCAACACACACACACACACACACACACACACACACACACACACACACACACACAGAGAGCTGCATGTTTCCGGACAGTTTTAATAGTAAGTAGTGGTTGTGTGCTTGCTTGTGCGTGCGTGCGCGCGCGTGTGTGTGCGTGTGTGTGTGTGTGCGCGCGTGCATCAGAGATAATGAGGCTAAGGCGGATGTGGAGTCTCCGACCCTGATCGGTTCCGGGCTGATTTCTTGGTTTCAGGTGAACAGATGTGACACAAACAAACAAACAAACATCTGTAAGATGAAACCAGATCAAACCTGCTTGCTTTGCTTTCATCACTAATGCTCACAGCGGCTCCGTGTTTCTGGCCCTGCACTCTGCCACACCGTCACACACCATAATCACAGCACTTCCTTAATGCTCTGTGATTGGTCCACAGGTTTGACTGACAGGGGGCGGGGCGTTTACTGCAGCAGCACTCCTAAAAGCAGCAGAGAGAGCGTCAACGGCGAGGACGGAGCAGGTGAGAGATCAGGTTTGAGACTGCCATTAAACGTCTATGAGCCTGCTAGCAGGTCAAAGGTCAGGGCAGCTCAGCTCCTTCTGGTACTGGACTGAAGAAAACTAAATACACACAGTGGGGCAAAAAAGTATTTAGTCAGCCACCGATTGTGCAAGTTCCCCCACTTAAAATGATGACAGAGGTCAGTAATTTTCATCATAGGTACACTTCAACTGTGAGAGACAGAATGTGGAAAAAAATCCATGAATTCACATGGCAGGATTTTTAAAGAATTTATTTGTAAATCAGGGTGGAAAATAAGTATTTGGTCAATAACAAAAATTCAACTCAGTACTTTGTAACATAACCTTTGTTGGCAATAACAGAGGTCAAACGATTACTATAGGTCTTTACCAGGTTTGCACACACAGTAGCTGGTATTTTGGCCCATTCCTCCATGCAGATCTTCTCGAGAGCAGTGATGTTTTGGGGCTGTCGCCGAGCAACACGGACTTTCAACTCCCTCCACAGATTTTCTATGGGGTTGAGGTCTGGAGACTGGCTAGGCCACTCCAGGACTTTCAAATGCTTCTTACGGAGCCACTCCTTTGTTGCCCGGGCGGTGTGTTTGGGATCATTGTCGTGTTGGAAGACCCAGCCACGTTTCATCTTCAAAGCTCTCACTGATGGAAGGAGGTTTTGGCTCAGAATCTCACGATACATGGCCCCATTCATTCTGTCCTTAACACGGATCAGTCGTCCTGTCCCCTTAGCAGAAAAACAGCCCCAAAGCATGATGTTTCCACCCCCATGCTTCACAGTAGGTACGGTGTTCTTGGGATGCAACTCAGTATTCTTCTTCCTCCATACACGACGAGTTGAGTTTATACCAAAAAGTTCTACTTTGGTTTCATCTGACCACATGACATTCTCCCAATCCTCTGCTGTATCATCCATGTGCTCTCTGGCAAACTTCAGACGGGCCTGGACATGCACTGGCTTCAGCAGCGGAACACGTCTGGCACTGCAGGATTTGATTCCCTGTCGTTGTAGTGTGTTACTGATGGTGACCTTTGTTATTGTGGTCCCAGCTCTCTCTAGGTCATTCACCAGGTCCCCCCGTGTGGTTCTGGCATTCTTGCTCACCGTTCTCATGATCATTTTGACCCCACGGGATGAGATCTTGCGTGGAGCCCCAGATCGAGGGAGATTATCAGTGGTCTTGTATGTCTTCCATTTTCTGATCATTGCTCCCACAGTTGATTTTTTCACACCAAGCTGCTTGCCTATTGTAGATTCACTCTTCCCAGTCTGGTGCAGGTCTACAATTCTTTTCCTGGTGTCCTTCGAAAGCTCTTTGGTCTTGGCCATAGTGGAGTTTGGAGTCTGACTGTTTGAGGCTGTGGACAGGTGTCTTTTATACAGATAATGAGTTCAAACAGGTGCCATTAATACAGGTAACGAGTGGAGGACAGAAAAGCTTCTTACAGAAGACGTTACAGGTCTGTGAGAGCCAGAGATTTTCCTTGTTTGAAGTGACCAAATACTTATTTTCCACCCTGATTTACAAATAAATTCTTTAAAAATCCTGCCATGTGAATTCATGGATTTTTTTTCACATTCTGTCTCTCACAGTTGAAGTGTACCTATGATGTAAATTACTGACCTCTGTCATCATTTTAAGTGGGAGAACTTGCACAATCGGTGGCTGACTAAATACTTTTTTGCCCCACTGTAGGTCCTGTAAAAGGATCAGGGTGGTTCTGAAGTCCTGAAGGTCCGGTTTCTGGTTTAGCTCTTGGTGAAATCGTTGGTTTAAACCAGAGGATTTCATCAGTGTTTACGTTCTGAATCTAAAAAACATCTAATCTCTGGCTCGGCTGGATTCTGGTTTTCACCCCCAGTTCTGACCCAAGGGAACCGCCTGAGCTCCACCCCAAACCACCAGTCATCTGTGGGTCCCACCAGAGCGGGTCAGAACCGCAGGCCCAGAGGTAGGTCCAGCTAAACATGAGGTGGGTTCTAAAAGGCAGCAAGAACTCAGGATTCATGATGCTGCTCGAACATCCTAGGTCTGTTTGATGAAGACCCTCGCCTCGCCGCCTTTGACTCTGTCTTTGGTTCCCACGGCAACGCAGGAGGTCGGCCCGGCTCGGCAGATTTCAGTCACAACACCTCAAGCTCCAACTCACCGGTCGCCGCTAGAGGTGAGTGTTCTGAGGTCCGGTACCGACCACTGATGGGATCCATAACTTAACCCGCTAATTCTAACTCAGATCATCAGCCTCGCTCTGCCAGCCTCTCCAGCGATGATGTCATGGGCCTCAGCCAATCACAACAGAGCCTGTCACGCAGCTCCACCCTCCCTTATGACCATGCCCCACAGAGAGCTCAGCCACAGCGAGGAGGCGGAGTCCGAACCAAACCCCGACCGTCTTCTCCTGGAAGTGAGATGGTGACGCTGGAGCAGTTCCTGCAGGAGAGCAACCTGAAGTCTCCTCCAGTGGTAAGACCTCAACTGTGACCCCTAACATCTACAGAACCAGGCTGGTTCCACAAGGTAACCTGACAGGTCAAAGGTCAACCCCAGCCCTAGGCTGGTGTTTGTGCTGCTTGACAAATTCAGTCACAACCGTGAGGAATAGAGGTGCAACGGATCATCACTGATCCGTAATCCGTCCGGATCTCTCTCTACGGTTTGGCACGCGTGGGTCGTCACGTGGAGGGCGGAGGCGCTGCCTGTTCACAGATGGTCATGACGGGGGAGGGGAGGAGCTTGAAAAACCGTTTAGGTCGCATTTTGGCTCCCCTGTAAAATGCAGTGATGATACAAACACCAAGAATGAACACGCCTCCGGCGGCGCCGCACACACACGCCTCCGATCGCTGGGGGTGTGTGTGTGTGTGTGAAACAGCCTTAACCCTAACATAAACATGGCGGGACCTGTACATGTTGTTAGGGACAAATCTGTACAAGAGGACGAAGGGAAAGTAAACAGCGCATCAGAAAGGTGACAGCTGAACACAAACACGTCTATGTAGGGCAAGCCATTTGTCATTTAATCAGCTGTCAGACCTCTCTGTAACTCCTGCTTTTATGGCAAGTTGCACATTTAGCTGAAAATGTTCAACAAAGTAAAGAGAGAGAGCAAAGCGATCCGATCCGTGACGGAAAACGGTGATATGATCCGAACCAGGAGATGTTTGGTCCGTGGCACCACTGGTGAGGAATAAACGGTAACATCTAAAATACCAACATTACATCACGTCTGACCCTGCCCCATCGAGAAAGCCCCGCCCACAAAACCTTTTATTTTTTATTCAAATTTTTTTTTTTCATTTCTCTGCAGCTCTCAACAGGAAGCACAGATGACTTGATGACGGATTATTTCACCAGAAGCCCCGCCCCCTCAGCCCCCACTGGCAGAGACCAGGTGACACCCACTAGCTATGTCACACCCACTGTCCAGTCGTCCAATCAGAGGCCTGGTCAGAGCGTGAAGCCTTCGCCCCGTCAGCCCGTGGGCCAATCACCCGCCTCCAGCCAGCCCGTCACCCAGAGAACCGGCCAATCACTGAGCAGAGCCTTCAGCCTGGCCTCCGCTGATCTTCTGCACTCAAATGGACCAGACAGTTACCGTGGAAACGAAGCCACTCCCACCCAGGTTGAGAATGTGGCTCGGCGACAAGGGGGCGTGGCTACCAGCAGTGAGCGGCCGCTGTCTGCTCGCTTCAGCAGTCCAGACGAAAACCTGAACCTGCCGATCCAACACTCGACATCTCTCAGCCTGCAGACGGAGAGACACGCCGAGAGGGGGCGGACTACCGCCTCCCGCAATGGCCACAGGGGCGAGGTTGCCATGGTGATCCCCGTCAGGGCCATGCAGCATGAAGAAGCCTCGGAGCGGGCCAGTGCCCTGAGGGAGGGGTGTTCAGGAGACTCCTCCCACCCTAACAAAGACAGTGACAGAACGCGGACTGGGTCAGTGGAGCGACCCAAGAGCACACCAGCCTCGCCCGACCCGAACAACGACCCCCAGACCGTCTGGTATGAGTATGGCTGTGTCTAAATGCTGCATGGGCCGGGTCTAAAGACTGGAATAAAGAGTTTGCTGCTTCAAGCCCAATAACCAGAACCCTGTCTGTGTTCTGGGCCGGGTCTAAAACCTGGAAACCAACCTGCTTAAATTGAATTAACTCATGTCGACACTACCGGGTCCAGCAGGACCTCGTGTACATCAGAACCTTCAGTCAGCTGACAGGAGGTGGACTGCAGCTGCTCATAAACACTAGCACCGGGCCCGTCTACGACCTGGAACTCTGAGAGAAGACAGCAGCAGCTGAATGTATCATTCCCTTTATTTTGTTGTGGGAACAAACACTGGAAAACAAGCCAGAAGGAGAGAAACGGGAGCACGAGGAGGAGGAGGAGGAGCACGAGGAGGAGGAGGAGGAGCACGAGGAGGAGGAGGAGGAGATGAACAGGAGTGGGATGGAGGGGCCCCTCCCTGCTAAATTACGGCTCTCCATCTTTAGCTTCTGTCCCAGCATGCAGCGCTCACGACACTTTACGGGAAACTGCTCGAGTCGAGCCAACACTACTAGTCACACACACACACACACACACACACACACACACACACACACACACACACACACACACACACACACACACACACACACACACACACACACTCAGAGAAGGCTTCTCCTACCGACCTTTTGGACTTAAAACACACGCTGTATGCCACAAGAACGTGTGTGTGCGTGTGTGTGTGTGTGTGTTTGTGCGTGTGTGCGTGCGTGCGTGCGTGCGTGTGTGTGTGTGTGTGTGTGTGTGTGTGTGTGCGTGCGTGCGTGCGTGTGTGTGTGCGTGCGTGCGTGCGTGCGTGTGTGTGTGTGTGTGTGTGTGTGTGTGTGTGTGTGTGTGTGTGCGTGTGTGTTTAAATCATCTCTTTTAAACCTTTTCAAATTTTTTCTCACAAATTAACAAAACGAATCTCGACTCGGTTCTGCTGCTGACCCGTTTCAGCCGGACTTCGAACCGCATCAAAGTTTACGGTAATCTGGCTGAACTTTTCCTCCGTCGCTGACCGAAGCTAAACCTCAATTACCGAGAATAAAAGCTACTGAATAATTCAGCAGCTTGATCGGGTTTCATCTCTGTTGATGGTTCTGACCCGGTTCTGTTCTTGAGCTTCACATCCACACGGTGAATGAAACAAGCGTTAGTTTTTAAAGTAATCCAGCTAATTTAATCCCTCAGGATTATCTAATAAAATGCTTAAAATCTTCAGTAATTTTAGATAATTCCAACAATCTCAGAACTGGTTTTCCGTTAATCCGTCAGTCAGACTTTAATCCCTACAGCGAACGGAGAAACGTCCTCCGTTGATCTGTTTTTAATCCCAAAACTGACAGGAAAACCTGAAACAACGAGCCGGAACACTGGAGATGAAGTTTGACTCTTTCTGCACACAAATCTCATTAATATGCAAATAAATTATTTTGCTTTTAGTGTTTTTAACTGCTGGAATTTTAGAGGACTTTAGAGTTGTTGCAGATATCGATACCAAAAAGAAGTTCCTGTAACTGATTCCACTGTAACACCGGTGTTGTAGCTGTTTTTAACGTCGCAGCGTTTTCCGACCCGAGGTGAGGTGCATGATGGGAGTTTTGTGATGTGAAAACTGCTGAAAAACTAGTTTGTTTCTGCTGAAATAAAAAGCTTTGTGTTAATAAAGACGTATAAACCTGAACTTTTTGTTGTGTTTGGTGTCAGAAATGTGTTTAAAATAGTAAATCTGGAAGATTTTAACCAAAATAAAACGTTGTTATAATTCTGTAAATCCGGCTTTACCAGAAAGCAGCTGATCGGAAACGTTCAGGTCCTGCTGTGATGTCTCCAGGTCAGAGACATGCGGGCTCCATCTCAGACTCTACAGGTTAAAGGTCATACCAGGACAACGCGTGAGCTCAGACTTAAACCAGGTCTTATGCAGACACGTTTAGCCAGAATGTGCAAACAGCTGCATTTATTTAGTTCCAAATAAACCAGATGATGAACAGGAAGTGACATTTGAGGTAAAACGTTCATGTAAGCTGGATTAACAGCAGAGAGACCGACGTTAGGAAGTAAAAAAAAAAAACTGGCTGACAGGAAGTCAGAACCTTCAGACTGAAAGCCCGACTTACCCTTGTGACTAACCCTAACCTCAATGGAATACCAGACCCCCCCCCCCCCACACACACACACACACACAGCAGAGTGAAGTAGAAGATGCTTCAGAAAAATCTCAGAACCTGAAGCAAGCCCAAAGATTCGTATTCTTACTGATTTCAGATCAGCCTTGAAGCACGGCGGCAGAGGTGTGATGGTTTATCCAGCTTGTGTAGAAGTTTGTCAGAATTAATCATCCATTCATGTTTGTTTAACTTTGTTAACAAACCGATTTATTACGTTTGTATAAATGTGTAAGAACATAAAACGGTGTTGTTACAACAATATATTTATCATTTATTGCTGCTCTGCTTTAATTTTGCATGGGCGGGCAGCTGTTAGCCGTTAGCTCGTTCAGTCAGTCTCTATCTCTAAACTGAGGCTGTTCATTTGAAGCGTAATCTGTGACCTTTTCAAATTCAATCTTGAAAGTGTTTTATTCAGGAATGCTTTTAATGCTCAGTAGATGGATTTTATTTCGGATTTCTGTCTCATTTTGCTCTTTTTTTGTGCTTTCAACATTTTTTGTACTTTCTTGTTTTCAACCGGACATGCAAACCATTTAGTCTAGTTGTTAAGGGCCATATTAACTAATTGATTAACCATCTTAGCTAACCCACTTCTGTCTTGTGACGTCACTACGTGAGCCGTTTACCCCAGTGTGTCACTCAGGGAGTTCCATACTTCCAGATCTATGAATTCAGGTTTAATCTAAAGGATTAATAATCCGTTGATTGAAATGAAAGAAGAAGAAAAAAGGTTTGAGATCATTTATATTAAACAGTTTTTATTCTACCGGAAGTTTCGGGTTATTTATAGTTTGGTCTCAGTTTAGTTTTGATGTTCTGTTTGCGTCTGAGGAGGCTGGAGTGACGTCCTGAATGTGCGGAACACGTGGCTGCGGCGGCTCACTGATGCGCAGACATGCAGAGGTGGCGCACAGTTTGACGCGGGCTGCCGGAGCGGAACCACCCGGTGAGTACTCCTTCTTCCCTTTTTCATCTGATTGAAGTTTCCGGAGAAGTTTGGAGTCTGAATTCATCCTGATCAGGATTGAAGAAACAATTCAGGATTTAATTCCTGAGCAGCTGCTGGTTTTGACTCTTTTAATCCGCGGGTCTGGGTTCTGATCAGCACCTGCGCTGTTTTCCTGGACCCCGGTGGTTCGGGACGGGACTGATGACTGATCGGAACCAACGGAATCATTTCCTGGACTTTCATCTCCTGAGGTGCTGCAGCAGAACCGCTGGCTTCATGTTTTATTCAGATCAGAACGTGTTCCTGGTTCGGCTCTGGACGTGAGGTCCAACCTCCTGTTGTCATGGTGACCTGCAGGAGATGTGGAGATATTTATCTTCAGTCTCAGAGGCTGATGTTCTGTCAGGTTCTGTTGAGATGATGGGTCAAACTTGACTCCACAGATCAGCCCAGACCGTCTCCTCCTCAGACTTCCTGTTACTCTCAGAGGAAATGATAAAGCAATCTTTTTTGTTGTTGAGAACATTTAAAGCTCAGAATAAGACATACAAAGATCCAGAGAGGTACCGATACTGACTCGAGAATCAACAGAAGCATTTTTCAAAATTACATTTCTGATGATTAGGCAAAAAAAAAAAAATCTAATTCCGAAGTTGAGAACTTCCAGATGGAATTCCATTTGTGCAACCATCAGATGGAGAGCTCAGACTGAACTTCTGCTCAGTTTCAGATCAGCTGCAGATGTTCGTGTTTGTTTTAATCTGTTCAAGAAAACAAGACGGAACCACCGAGTTAAGGTGCTAGTCCACCTGATGGTTCAACAGAACCTCCTTCAGTAGCAGGAACTCCTGCTGGTTCTGGAGGAGTTCTGATCCACTCTTCTGTAAAAAGCTGCTTCAGTTCTTTGAGCTTCTGCAGACATTCTGAATGTCTCACCATTATATGGTCTGGACTCTGATGAACCACTGCAGCCTGGTGGTTCTGTTGCAGCCCTGAGGCTGGATCACGATTCTGTTGTTTATGAACTCAGAGGAGTTCCTGGAGTCCTGTAGCCCAAACCATCAGCCCTCCACCACCTTGCTGACAGCTGCTACCACCGCTTTGTATTATGGGTAAAACTTCTCTGTAGGGTCTAGTTGATGAAGTTTTTGATTTTGTTTTTGTTATAAAAACTTTAAACTGCAGCTGAAAACCGTTTGGAACAGCTCAGGTTCACCAGAGTTGAGGATTAATGAAGGTTAAACGTTTTGTCCTGATCAAGCCGTTCCTAGAACCAGCCGCTCAGCTGATCCTTTGTTACTTTAACGGCAGCCATCTTTAGAATGCTGAGGTGTTTCCTGCGCTCCAGGATCAGATGCGATGAACATTCATGTGCAGAAATACATTTCAGACGTCAACGGTCTCACTTCTCGTTCTCTCTGCTCGTGGTCAGGTTTGTTTCAGTTCGATTCTGCATGAGAAGAACTACAGTTACTAAAGTAGAGCCTTCTAGAGTCCTGGGACCAGAGCTGTGACCAAGTCACTGCTTTGCAATTCACAAGTCTTTCCAGATGATGAAGTTGTTGATTTTTTTGTTATAAAAACTTTAAACTGCAGCAGAAAACTTTTAGAACAGCTCAGATTCACCAGAGTTAAGGACGAATGAAGGTTAGACGTCTATGAGCAAGACACTTAACGTCCGTTAAAGTCCAAGTCCAAGACAACCAAGTCCAAGTCAAGTCCAAAGTCAATGATGTGGACGTCCAAGTCAAGTCCAAGTCCTTAACTTTGAATTTTCAAGTCATAATAAAGCCATCTGTCCAACTTCAATTTAATGACGATGATAATAAACAAATTCCAGAACTGAAGCTCCATAAAGCCACGTTTATTCACTCAAACAGCAGAAAGTGCAGCTGCTGCCTTTAGCAGTACATCAAACCCAGAACAAAGAATGACTTGTGATTTTTGTTCATGTCGTGCCACTTTTCTGCTAAAATATCAAATATGCCCAAGTCATCAACAGATGCAAGTCGATTCAAGTCGCAAGTCATTGGCATTCAAGTCATAGTCAAGTCGTAAGTCTTTATAGATTTTATCAAACCAAGTCAGAAGTCATTAAAATAATGACTCGTCTGACTCGAGTCCACACCTCTGCCTGGACCCCCCAAGGCGCTTTACAACACAATCAGTCATTCACCAATGTACACACTTTCACACCCTGGTGGTGATGAGCTACGATGTAGCCACAGCTGTCCTGGAGCACACTGACAGAGAGGCTGAGAGCACTGGAGCCACCGGTCTCTCCGACCACCACCAGCAGGCAAAGTGGGTTAAGTGTCTTGCTCATGGACACAATGCAGTGACAAACTGAGCAGGGCTCGAACCTGCAACCTTCTGATTGCGAGGCGAGCACCTAACTCCTGTGCCACCGTCATCCCATGACAAATGAACCAAAGCTGGTGTTTACAGTACTTAGTGGGGGCTTGTCTGGGATCCTAAATGAATTTTTGAATAAACGGGTTCAGTTACGGGTTCAAATTAAACCTGATCTAAAGAGGTTTAATTAGGTTTCATTTGTATAAAAACAAAATCTGAATCTCCATCAGATCCAGTCATCTGAAACATCAGAAGAACGTTGAGGTCAGAATTCTCCAGAGTCTGACTGGATTAGCGAAGGAGGAAATCGTCTGCAGCAGAGCTGACAGGATGATTACTTCAGACTGGCTTTGGTTCTGGATCCTGCAGCAGCGTTTGGGTCGGGGCCCAGAGCTGCGGCTCGTTATGTAAACCAACCTCATCCATCCATGAAAGGTCGTCTCAGCTCCCAGAGATGGGAGCAGGGAGTCGGGTTCCACTAGAGGAGATGACCGGGTTCTTTGGTTCTGACGTTGTTCCTGTTCAGCAGAACCTTTGAGCGCTCCCAAACTGAAACGTGTTTACCCCCAACATGAATACAATCAGTCATTTCATTGATTCTAATTTCTGCAACAGTTAAGAGTCTAAATAAATAATTTTAGAGGTAATCTGGATTCTGTCTGAAGACCCCCCCCCCCCCCCCCCCCCCATCCAGTTCAAAGGAACCGACTCAAGATGATGACATTACGGGCACTACGTCGTATTTTCATCTCAGTGCTCAGATGTTACATCTAAAACTCATCATCTCAGCTGATTTACTCAGAGAAAGACGGATTACTCAGATTACTTTTATCGATCCTTCAGGAAATAAACTGGAGAAAAAGCAAATAAAAAATCAGACGGGTTCAGGTGGAATTTCACGACAGCAAGGAATTAGGAAGGAATTCCCAAGAGTTAAACGTTATCAGAAAATTGTTTATAATTAATCACAACAATGGAATAATGCATCAGTAATGACGTAAATACATAATCCATCCCAAATAAGGAAACAGGATGTGAGGCAGTGAAGTTGATGCCAACCCATAAAGCCATCACTTTTTCAAAATATCTATCTAATCCGTCATTACTAATGCAATAATAATTAGCAGCAGCTTTACACTCTTGACACTCCAAGACCAAGCCACAGATCCTGGACGAGCCCCCAACAATAATCACAAATGTCAGCTACAGTTAAATAATTAGTAATTAGACTAAAAGTATACTTGGTGTTTATTAATGACATTTTTCCAGATGTTTTTCATATTTATTAGTTTCTAGAAAGTAATTTTATTAGATTTGTTTTTACAATTGTGCAACAATTTGTACTTGTGTCTTTTCTGCTGGGGCTTTGTCTAATTTTGTGTTTCTGATGTTCAGAAGGTGTGTTATGCATCTGTGATTATAAACCCAAGTGCCGGTATAAATCTGTACATGTGCTGAGCACATGTGGACAGATGTGTTTTATTCATGCGTGTGCTGGATACTGAGAGGCTGGAGTTGTGTTTCCTGTTAACTGGATGCATGGATGACGAATCGCTTCAGCTGAGGAGCACAAACTGTTTCTGTGGCTGACAGTAAATCCAGCTCAGACCTGACGGGGAATCATTCATGAATTCATGAGCTGCAGGAATAATGACGAGTTCCCAGGAGGAGGAGGCAGCTTCGGCGGTGAAGTCATTTTCATAATTCTTCTAGGTTTTTATTGATAGAGGCGATGAAGCTGTGATCCTTTTAGACCATTCATCCCAACATTCCCTCTTCAGTGACTGATCAAGATTATAGAGACGCAACAGAAATATTTATAGTGAATGATGGAATTTTTCTATGAATTGGGGAGTTTTCTGGGATTAAGATCAAAGAAAAAACAAAATTACTTCTTCAATAGGAACTTCACCTCTGAGCTCACTGTGAAGAGGTGGGGCTCAGATTACACAACAACAGCAACAAAAATCAGAAAAAATAATCAGAAAAAGGCTCCAAACTAACAGTTTTATGTGAGAAATGTTTGTCAATCTGGTTTCCCGAACAGAAATCAGCCTTAAATCATTTCAGCACTGATATTTGTTCTCTAAAACTTTTAAAACTCACTGAATTTACAAATTTATAAATATGAAAATGTTTAATAAACAAAAAAATACAATTAGATTTCTGTCATTTTTACACTTGAAACTACACCGTCTCAAAAAGCTTCATTTACCTCCAATAATAATGAAATAAATAACATATTTTGGTTGGGGACAATGTCTCATTTTGCATAAATCAGAGAAAAGTTGACAAAATAAAAGTGAAAGTAATTAGTTGCGAAGGTAAAACCTGGACGTGTTTCTGCGATATCATTAATTTGTAATCTGGACAACGAGATGATGCTTTAAAATTAAAACATCTAAATCTAGTTTTTATCTTTCACAGACACGAACCGTTTATCTGGCGGGGAAAACATCTGGAGAAGTTCAGTTCAGTCCCTGAATCTTATTTAAATACGCCTGAGAACAGGGCTGGGTTTATTACCGTGCTTATTAATAATAATAACAAATACTCATAAATAAATATAGAGCAGGCTCGAGTCCCACTCAGTCTGTCACAGTCGTTGTGCCCTTGGGCAAGGCTCTTCCCTGCCTGTGGGTGGTGGTCAGGAGCGGTGGTGTCCCAGGGCAGCTGTGGCTACAATGTAGCTCATCACCACCGGTGTGTGAATGACTGCTGTGTTGTAAAGCCTCTTGGGGGGGCTGTAAAACCAAGATGTTCCTGTTTTCTTTCAGGAGTTTTTCCGTTTTTTCTCTGAGCTTCAAACCAAACTTCAAAAATCAAAGCGACACCAAACGCCTGCAGCAGCAGGGAGGAAGACTGCAGCGTCATCTTCATCACAACCAGCAAAAGCTTTTTTTTCTCATGGTGTTGATGACTCGGCAGAAGCCGCTCCAGCATCGACTCACTGAGCGGGGGTGATTTAACCCCCCAGGCTGCTCTTCCTCAGGGTGTGAGCGTTTCTGTCACCATGAGCTGAATCATCTCAGAACCATCGTGATTCTGCAGAATAACGTTCCTGATGGGACTGATGAAGCCCTGTGGGACAATTACCCACAAACCCCCTGTGATCCTGGAAGGGTTGATTCACAGCGAGCAGTTACGATCAGATTTAATCACTAATAAGAAACCAGCTGAGAGGTGATAGATACGTCCTGTTTGAGGTGAGGAGGCCAGCAGCAACGGTGCCTGGTTTATAACCTGCTGTTGTTGCCATGGTTACTGCTGCCTGGTCAGTGATCGGGTAAAAGGAGCATCGTGCCAGCAGCCTCTGGTAAAGCAATCACGTCATCCAGCTACATCCTTGTCCTGCTTATGTTCCACTGTCTGGGAATATTCATAAAGATAGTTTTGTCAGGGCGTTGCCTCGGGCCCCAAAAACAGTAAGTCCTCCTCTGGTTGGATCCGTTAGAACAGAACAGAACATTAATGACAGCAGTGGGCGGAGCCAAAGATAAACTCCTGAAGTTTTGCTGAAACATCCTGATGTGACTGCACATCTGGGTTCAAAGTAACTTTAAATTAGCTAATAACCAAAAATAATAATCATAATTAAATAAAATCAAGATTAATAAATCAGACCAAAATAGTTTTATTGGACTCGGACTGAACTGATGAGTAATCTTCTGTTTTATCGTTTTAAACAAAGGGCTTGGACTAAAATACAAAAAACACAAACGATCAGGCGGAATACAAACGTTTACCAAACAAATGCACAACACAAACAAGAAATGCCGAAGCTGTTTATTATAGAAACCGTCTGACAAACGATTTAAGTCATCCAACGCAACTTTGGAGGAAAGTTAACGCCTTAGCTGGCAAGACTATTAGTGCTTCGAATAAAATGATGGTTAATGAAATAACTAATGATCCAGCTACGATCTCCAGTGCCTTTAGCTTGCTTTTCTCCCAAACTCCGCCTGCTGACTCTTTTGTTCTTCAAGTGAACTCGTCTGTAGAGCCAGCCCAGTTCTAGCTTATTTAACTTTAGACACGTCACCTCAGTGGAAGTTCAACAGGCCACTGACAGACTTTCCTCTAGCGATGGTCCGGGCCCTGATGGCACCGAGAGCAGGTTCATCAAACTTGCATCACGTTATCGCACCACCTTTAGCTGTGCCTTTTAATATGTCATTGGATACCTGTGAAGTGCCTTTTGCTTGGAAATGTACTAAAGCCATTCCTTTGCATTAAGTAGGTGATGCACACATTTTGAACAATTACAGGCCAATATCAAAACTAATCTTTACACAATTACATGACTATCTCTCAGATAATAACTTACTAACTCAATGGCAGCCGCTCTGGCTTCAGTAAACATTTTTCTAGCTCTTATGAAATTCAATAACGATGTATTTTCTAGCTTCAATGATATTCTATGAACTGGTGCCATTTTTTTAGATCCTTCCAAAGCGTTCGATCTAGTTGATCCCTACCTATTACTGGATAA
Organism: Nothobranchius furzeri; assembly: GCF_043380555.1. Lineage (NCBI taxonomy): Eukaryota > Metazoa > Chordata > Actinopteri > Cyprinodontiformes > Nothobranchiidae > Nothobranchius > Nothobranchius furzeri. Next base: position 44,565,330 of record NC_091758.1, on the reverse strand, counting down.
ATTGCGAGCTATTGGCCTTTCAAGATCATCTCTACTCTGGTTCAGGCTCTGTTCAGACTACTTCCATCAGGAAGGAGGTTCTGCAGCATCCGGTCCAGAACCAGCAGACTGAGAGACAGCTTTTTCCATCAGGCCATCAGACTGCTGAACACTTCGCAGACACCTCACCCTCACTACTGAAACTCCAACATTACACACTCCATACTGTACATTAATGCCACTGTTTTACACATACCAACCACTGTATATTTTATATCTCTTATCTTATTGTTTACTTTATTCATTTGTAAAACATGTATGTACACACTATGCACACACGTAGAAAAAAAATACTAGCACACATTTAGTAATGTATATACCTTACATACTATATATATTATTACTTGGATTAGACATTTTTATATTTTACTTGTTTTTACATTACTGTATTTTTGCACAACTATGTTGCTGTGAAGCTCGCACACAAGAATTTCACTCACATGTACTGTACCAGTGTACCTGCACATGTGACGTGACAATAAAAGTGATTTGATTTGATTTTGGTTCAACTCTTATCTTCATCACTGACCGTCGTGTGTGTGTCGTACACGGGGAGTCTTTCAGCTTTTACTGGTATAGCAAACGGTATCCCTCAAGGTTCTTCACTGGGACCTTTATTATTCTCTATTTTTGTTGATGACATGCCTTTATGCTGCACAGAATGTAATATACATCTGTATGCTGATGATACAGTTATCTACTGTAGCAAACCAGTTCTGGTATAAATGTATCCCTACAACATGATTTTGACGCTGTTCAGCAGTGGCTACAAGCCAATAAACGTCTACCTAATAACACAAAATCTTATCCCTTACTGTTTCAGAGGAAGGCTACAGATTCAGGTGAAAAACACCTTCATCGTTGTTTTTACGATGCTTCGCCTCTTGAATCAACTGAGACCTTTAAATACCTAGGGCTAGGTGTTTGGCTGGATCATGATCTAACTTTTAAAACATGTCCATGCAACTACACATAAACTCAAATCTCGGCTAAAAATACTTTATTGTTCTGTTAAGTTTTAACTTTCTGATCAGAAGAAGAATAATCACACAGCTGCTTCTGCCTACTTTGGACTATGCTGACATTATTTTACCACTGCTTCCTGTCTGCACTCTTTAGATGTTGTGTATAACGGTCTTTGCCGTTTTGTGCTCCGTTGTCCCTTTAGGGCACATCGTTGTGCGATGTATGGACACTTATCCTGGCTTACACCTTCAGCCAGGAGACGGTTTATTGTCAAAAGCTTTTATTTTAACTACCCTGATTATCTTAAGCTTCATTTGGTACAACTCACTTCTCGGTCTGAGACACAAGGATCAGATCTTTTTTGTTGTTCCTAGAGTTAAAAGAGAGGTAGGGAAATATGCTTTTAGTTTGAAGGCCCCGTTTGATTGGAAAGGTCTTCCCTCATCTCTTCGGTCCATATCTTCATTAGCATGTTTCACAGAACCCTGAGTGATCATTTTCAGAACGTTTGTCTGTTACTAATTGTGTTTCCTTGACTTCTGCGTTCACTGGTTATTTATATATTTAATTTTTGTTTTTCAGTCATGTTTGTTCATTAGTTCAGACCTGAGGTTGTCTTTACCTCATGTCTGTAGTGGGGTTTGTGCTCGGGGGGTGGGTTTGAGCTGTGTGAGCCATTGTGTGTGTGTGTGTGTGTGTGTGTGTGTGTGTGTGTGTGTGTGTGTGTGTGTGTGTGTGTGTGTGTGTGTGTGTGTTGAGGTTGTAATGCTGCCTGTGTCTGTGATCTCTGATCTGATTTTTTGTTCATTCTTGATCTGAAATAATGGAGGACCCCCGTGAAAATGAGATGTTTCATCTCAAGGGGTTAATCCTCCTTATAAAAGTATGTAAATAAATAAATAAATAAATAAATAAATAAATAAATAAATAAATAAATAAATATCTATATATAGATTAATTTTGTTATTCTCTCTTGCTGGCTGATTAGTTTAGTCCTCCTGGATCTTTAAATCCTGGCATCCAGGTCTAATTGCTCCCTCTGCTCTAATCTCTGTTAATCTGTTAATCTGACACCTGGTTCTATTAAATCAGCTTCGTGTTTATATGCCGGTAGAACATTATATTTATATATAACATTGAGCCGGTTCAAATAAAAATGCATTTTTTTTTTCAAATTTCACCAACAAAACGGTTCTGGAGTCCTTATTGTAATGCACAGATTTTACCCTCTAAATCTTTTTTTTTATTTAACTGTATTCCTTTTCAGTTTCAGGGTTGAACTTTGACCTCTGACACCAGAACGAGTGGGGGTTTGTGTGTGTGTGTTTGCACCTGAGCAGAGACTCACCTGAACACCTGTGGCAGGTAAATCAGGTGAAATGGACAACATGTGAGATATTTGTTACAGATAAAATGTTTCTCTGGTTGAAAAAGAGTTAAAAGAGACTCTGGAGGAATGTTGCTGTGTCCGACTAGGACAGCGATCCCGGTTCCGTCTGCGGTTCTAAAGGAGTTCTAGCCTGTTATTAGGGAAGATGCAGCTGAGCCAAAGAAAAGCTGCAGGTTATTTCAGGACATCAAAATGCTTTCCTGCAACAACCGAATCATTCCTGCCGCTTCACATCCATCATGAAACAACTTTATGAATGAAGTAAAAAACCCTCAGTAGCTTCTCACCTGGAATCCTCCTAAAATGTTCTATTCTATTATATTCTATTCTATTCACTTCTATTCTATTCACTTCTATTCTATTCTATTCTATTCTATTCTATTCTATTCTATTCTATTCTATTCTATTCTATTCTATTCACTTCTATTCTATTTTGTTCACTTCGCTTCGATTCACTTCAATTCTATTCTATTCTGTTAACTTATATTCTATTCACTTCTATTCTGTTCACTTCTATTCTATTGTGTTCACTTCAATTCACTTCACTTCTATTCTATTCACTTCACTTCTATTCTATTCTATTCTATTCTATTCTATTCAATTCTATTCTATTCAATTCTATTCTGATATGTTATGTTCTGTTCACTTCTATTCTATTCTGTTCACTTCACTTCTATTCTATTCTATTCACTTCACTTCACTTCTATTCTATTCTATTCTATTCTGTTCTATTCTATTCACTTCTATTCTATTCTATTCTTTTCTCTTCACTTCTCTTCACTTCTATTGTATTGTATTATATTCTATTCACTTCTCTTCACTTCTATTCTATTCTGTTCACTTCACTTCTATTCTATTCTATTCACTTCTCTTCACTTCTATTCTATTCACCTCAATTCAATTCTATTCTATTCACTTCACTTCACTTCTATTCTATTTTATTCTATTCTATTCATTTAAATGAAACAAAGCTCAATTATAGCACCAAATCACAACCAGAGTTTTCTCAAAGCTTGTCACAACCATCCCAGTTGAGTTCGCTTCATTATACCAGTCAGCTAAAGCAGATTACATCGAGTCGCTGACTTGTTGTGTCAGAGACTTTACAGCATTCCTAAACCAGCTCCTCTTCTTCACAGGAACCAGGTGAAGATGAGGGTGGACAGATTATAGGACAACCAAGATCTCCACCCTGAATCGGTTCTGTGTGAATGGTGTTCAGAATGACGTAATCATGTCCAACATGTCTGAAAAGGATGTGATCAACTGCACCATCAGCCATGAGATCCACCAGTACGTCTTCTCCTGCGTCTACATCCTGGTCCTGCTGGTGAGTGATGAAGATGCGGGACTCAGCGGAGGAAGTCTGATTAACAAACGTCCTCTTTAGTAACTAGACTGCAGCAGTGACGCTTTGTTGCATCACTTTGGGTTTTGGAGCCAACGTTGCTTCACCAGTAAAAGAAATGTGTCAAATGGTTTCAGTTCAAGTGAAAAAGTCTCAAACAAAACGTACCTGGTGCGGATTTATAGATCTAATAAACCCTAAAGATGTCCAGTCAAGCAGCTGATTGGTCTGAGCTCAGCTGCAGTGAAGCCACTCACTGGAACGCCTCTTTTTACTAATAAATTTGTTATCGTGTTCCTCATGAAGAGCCTTTAGCAGCAGTCAGATGGATGTTCTCGTGTGACTGTAGGTTGGTGTTCCCTCCAACCTGTACTCGCTCTACCACGCCGTCCTACAGCTGAAGCAGAGGAACGAGCTGGGCGTTTATCTGCTCAACCTCACCGTGTCCGACCTGCTCTACCTGGCCTCCTTACCCCTCTGGCTTCAGTACATCTTCCAGGTAACTCAGCACCTCCTTCTGCTCCTCAGAGAGTTGGTCCTGATCTTCTAACCTTCTCAGTTCATGACCCAGCCATTGTTCTACGGTTTCATCATTTCAGGGAGATGACTGGCGCCATAGGGAATGGCTGTGCCAGCTATGTGGTTTCCTTCTCTACGAGAACATTTACATCAGTATCGGCTTTCTGTGCTGCATCAGCTTGGATCGGTACCTGGCGGTCGTCCATCCTCTCAGGTACGGAACCAGGACTGTTGGACCTGTAGGTCCGGGTTGAGAGACAAACTGCTCAGCGTGTTTCTGTCTCCAGGTTTAACGCGCTACGCTCCATGAAGGCAGCATGGCTCGCCAGCGCCATCGTCTGGATCAAGGAGATCGCAGTGGGCGTGGTTTTCTTTCGTCACAAAGAGCTGAGCACAGATCGGACCAACCAGTCGGTGTGCTTCGAGCACTACCCCATGCGGCCGTGGGAATATGACATCAACTACTACCGCTTCATCGTGGGCTTCCTGTTCCCGCTGGCCATCCTGTTGGTACGACGCCGGCGTCACTGGGATGACATGACCCTGAGGAGGGAGGGCGGGGTTTGAGTTGTAAACTAGTCTGAAGCTACTGGTTAAAAACTTGATTCTACATTTTTCTGCCTGAAATGAAAAAGCTCCTCTGATGAGAAGCTGGACGGCTCGTTGGCTTCCACCTGAACCCAGTCTGGTACCCGGGACCAAGATCAGAACCTTCTCCAGAACTTCCAGCATTAAAATCAATAAATGTTGGTTCTGATGGTAGAAAAGATTCATGTCATCGATAAAGTTTTAGTTCCTCCCGTTTCAGATCAGCTACCTGTGCGTCCTCCGAGCGGTGGGTCGGAGCGCGGGAACCCAACCGGATCAGAAGACGAGGATCAGACAGCTGGTCAGCAGCACCATTCTCATCTTCCTGGTGTGTTTCTCTCCGTATCACATCTTCCTGTTGGTCCGGACGCTGCTGGAGCGGGACTGTGCCTTCATAGAAGGTAACGCTTCCCCGGAGGGACATGGAGATTAAACTGAAAACGCCTGAACTCACCTGGTGTTTTTATTCCCAGGTATATTTAACTACTATCACCTGTCACTGATGCTGACCACCCTGAACTGCGTGGCTGACCCAGCGCTCTACTGCTTCGTCAGCGAGAGCGCGCGCCGTGGCCTCTACCGGGCCGTTGTCCGGCCCATTGCTAGGTTACTCTGTTGCTGCCGTCGTCGCGGCAACGCAAGTCCCACAAACCCAGCCACCGACTCCCACGAGGTGGTGACAGATGAGAACAACGGCCAGCCGACGGTGACGCTGCTCACGCATGTCAGCACACGCAACAACATGAAAACCGACGTGAGTCCGGTCCCACAGACTGACGATAAAACCGTCATTCCGCTAACGGTCTGGAATGACACAAACACACCGGAAAAACACAGAGACCGGAAGTCCGGCTGTTTGATCACCGATGACAAGAAAAAAGCAACAGAAAGGACAGAAGAGAACAACAAAAACTCCTGCTGAGGGTCTCAGAGCCAAACAGGAAGTGGTGGTCAGAGCGTTAACCCGTTTGGTGAAAAGACAAAAACACACAAATCTATTTTAGATTTATTCTGTGCTTTTCTGTTTCATTTATTTTAACAACTTGCTTTTTTATGTTGTTGTTGATTTCCTTCTCAGGGTGTTTTTATTTACAGCCGACATTTAATTCATAAGAAATGTTTGCAACGAAACAGCTGGTTGATGTTGATCTAGAGCTGGTTGGTGATCTAAAATCCACAGCTGGTTAATTCACCTTTTAGACGATTTAATGCCAGACTGATGGAGAAGTTTAGCTCTGAATGTTTCCTTTATTAGACAAAGATTCATTAGAATATACCTTTTATTATTTCATTTTCAATGGAAATAAAGTTTAATGTCAACAAACCTCTAAATCTCCACCACCTAAATTCTACTTTTATCCACTTTAATTGTAATTTTCTAATCTATTTTTAAGTTACTGTTGCTTTTTGAGCAGACAGCTGGGTTTTTGACTGAACTGGTGACACTGGCTGAAGCCCTCTCTTGTGTTAACACTGAAAATGTTAATATACACAAATTCAGTACATGGCCTCACATTTTGTGAAATTAAAATGAATCAAAGGCTAAAAGTCACTAAAAAAAGCTAAATCTTTCCATAAGGCTAAGTCTTGAGTGATTGACAGGTGTGTAACCACGCCCCCTCAATTTTAACCGGGGCTGATTTTGTTCTGCTCAAGGCCACAGTCTCCAGCCAATCAGAGAGGACGCACGAGTGTATGTGGGCGGGGTTTGAGAACATTAGCATAAACACGGTTTATTTGCTTTCTTACCTGTTTCTTACACATTTTCCTCGATAGTTTTGTAGGGAAAGTTGGAAGTGAAGAGGTTTGAGCGGATAGAACAACAGACGTTCAGATTCAGAGGAGGAAAAATGCCAGGATGGATGTTTTTGTGTGACCTGGCTTTAGCTAAAGGACGAGCTAACAGCGCAGGCAGCTTAATATTCTCCAACGCCGTGTTAGGAGTCTGAGCTCCTCCTAAAATCAGGTAGGCTTTGTTTTTTAAACTGTTTATTTTTTTAATACTGAATAACTTGTTGAATGTCCTTTTATTAGTGTGAAAGTGTTAGCTAGGCGCTTGCTGAGCTAACGTGTGATAAATGAGCCCTTTTGGATGATGTGATTTTTATTGTGACTATTTCAGTTTTGTTGTAAGTTTCAAAAATGTGGTGCGTTGTTTTACGTTAGAGTCAGGTGTGGTGCGTTGTTTTACGTTAGAGTCAGGTGTGGTGCGTTGTTTTACGTTAGAGTCAGGTGTGGTGCGTTGTTTTACGTTAGAGTCAGGTGTGGTGCGTTGTTTTACGTTAGAGTCAGGTGTGGTGCGTTGTTTTATGTTAGAGTCAGGTGTGGTGCGTTGTTTTACGTTAGAGTCAGGTGTGGTGACAGAGGCTCTGTGTTCAGTTGGTTCCTGCAGATGGTTTGTTTTTGCGCTTAAAAAGGACAAAATGTCATTTTAAAGAGTAACTAAACCCCAACATAACCTTTTTTCACTTATAAACTGCATAATTGGGTCTTTACAAATGCAATATTTCTGTTTCTGTGCATTTTTGACATGTTTGTGTAAACTTGATTAGATCTAGAATCTAGGTCTAAAAACCTCTTAGTGCTGCCCCCTGTGGGTGGAACTGTGGCGACTGCATTTTAAACTTGTGATTGGCTGGGGCTGGAACAATTTCACGTCATCGGTACAGTCTCCTCCCACTCCCCCTCCCTCCCGGGATGGAAATTCCCACACTTGGCCATGCCGCTCTGTGCCTCCGGGCAATGCCCTTTCATAGCATTTTTCAAATCCTGACTAGGGGTGAAGTTACGTTTTCTGATGTGTGTAGTCCCTCTTTAAAGCAAGCTGTCTTTATTTCAGATGGGAAGCTTCTGTGTGAGTCCATCCAGGAGCATTTTAGCCCTCCTAATATTGGTCCCGCCTCTGCTGCTCATTACAATCATTTCTGTTCCTTTTCTACACAACAGTTTTTTCCTCTCTTTAGCAGAATGACTGAAGGTAAAACTACTTCCTGCTCACGTTGTGAGAAGAAACTGTTTTTAAATGCTCTGAAAATGTAATTAATTGTAAAAAATATTGAAGTTTTAAGTTGAGCAAAGTCATAAATTTTAAATTATATTTTTACTAAAACTGTCAGCTGAATGATATTTGAGATGTTGTGATGATTTCCTTCGTCCATTGATGAAAAGCTTTAAGCTCTGAAGAACATCTTGTGACTTCTTGATGGTGTGCGGAGGCGAGAATCGGGGCGCTCCGTCTCTTAGCAACAACAGCTGCTGCTTCTTGTCCCTTAACCACAGTTAAGAGTTCTACATGAGAGATGCTGCTTGACATTTGAAAATCAAGAACGTTTTCCTGGAAAACATGTTAACCTTTAACCTTTAACAGAAATACATGCAGTGTTTTTGTTGCATACCGTAAATCCTCGAATACAGGCCCAGGCCTTTTATTTACTCAAGCGCATCCTGGCTCAGGCCGTTATTGGAAGGAGGCCCGAATTAGAGGCAGGCCTTAATTTCAATTTGAGCTAAATTAACTACCAGTAGAATGAATAAACTCAGGATTTTGTCTGTTTGAACCTATAAAACACTAGTTTTGTTTATTGGAAATGTATGCATATAGAATACTTACAACAAACACCGTTGTTTCAGGCTAAATCCCAGTCTGGTAGCAAACATGCCGGTTGTGCAGTGTAAACACTTGGTGATAATTAGGTTATTGATTCACAACAAAAGGCAACAGACACCTTACCGCTCCAAAGTTTAACCGCTCGCGTCTCGCTTGGTTTGAATAAAAAAATAAAATCCTCCAACTGTTTAATCCTCATCCTCCGTGTTAACAGTCGCTTTACCTTCAGCGGCTAGCGGTGATATCCAGGTGGATGGTGGCAAGTAGGAATAAAAATCTCCAACACATCAGTTTTCCTTTTCTGACGGCTCCCAGCACTTTCCCTCAGCGCCTTCTTAACAAACATGTCTGCCACTGCCACTCATTGTGACACCCAACCATCCTGCTGCCAACATCTGGAGGGAAAGTGGGCCGTCCCTTAATTATTTTTCCCACTGATGACACGTTGGTGTTACCTGTGAATACACAGTCCAACACTCCGCAGTTCCACGTTACAACACTGAGCTAACCGCTAAAAACATTAGCACTCTGCAAGCTATTTGCAGTGAGGACCGGTGAAAACCGCATCAAACTGTTTACCCGCCATAAAAACCTTTAGTAAACCCTCACCTGTGGTGAAGTGATCACTGCTAACTGCAGCATTTTCTGTTTCTGCTCATCTTACAGCCGGAGATTGACCCTCTTTTCCATCTTCGTTCAGTAAGTCTCAGTAAGTCCGTTGTGGTGTACTTACACCCAGTCAACAAAGTACGTAAAGCCTGGGGCACGCCGGAGGCAAGTGGTCACACAGGATGCGCCGCGCGGCTGAGCGCTTCTTGGAAAGTTGTGCGATAGTCACAACATCACGCGGGACTTGATAACTGGAAGCAGGAAGTGATTCTATTGTTCATACGTGATCAGACTTGCAGTCGTGATTAGTGAGACTAATTCATTAACGGTGGGTAAGTACGCTATTTATTAAAGTATTTTAAGATCAATAGTACTTTAAAGTTATCAAAACTGCAGCTGGGTTTGTGCCATAACACCAGCCACTACTACAGACCCACTGTTATTTACTCCCGCTGACAGCGAGACCGGCTAATGTAGGAGACCCGGCCGGTAATGGAGTACAGGCCAGTATTAGAGGATTTACGGTACATGGGTTTGGTGAGGGATGGGGTTAGGGGTCGTATTTATACGTCCTTAAGTTCAAAGTGAAATCATATTGGGTTGAGAAATGATGGCGTTCTAGCAAATTTGTCAAATCTCAAATTGAGGGGGGTGTATATCACCCACCTGAATACTTAGACAGCCATCTTGAATCATGTCAAGATGAAGGTCAACCAGAAGGTCCCAGTGGGTGAAGGCCAATATGAGGGTGTAGGAGGGGTAACCATGTTGGACCTTGTTCTCCAGGTGGACTTGTTGGACCTGAAGTCTTACTGCTGGGAGTCCAGAGAGTCTGGTAGACCACCCTGAATGAAGGCCAGAACCACCTCCTTCAAACCTTTCATGACCATTGGAGGGCGTGCTGCTGACCTGTAGCCTTTCAAGCAAATGAGTGGGCTTTTCTCAGGAAGAGGATGGTGGCTGTGAACTTGAATCCGGAGGGAACGGGGTTCTGAGTTTAGGAAAAAGTTCAGGATGAAGATGAGAACATTAGCTAACTGGAAGGCCCAACCAGGATCCTGCAGATCTTCCTTAGTGCTCAGTATACCAGACCACATGGAGACAGGTGTTGAGTAGAACCAGGTGTGTGTGTGTGTGTGTGTGTGTGTGTGTGTACCTCATCTCCATGCTGTGTCAGGGTAGAAAGTACTGAGATGTTCCACCAGGCTGTAGGTGCTGATGGTGGTCCTGGGATGTGCTTTAGTCACGGAAAATCCTGGAAACCACTGAATCTGTTTATTCCTGTTCATCTCAAAGCTACAAGGAGCCACTTCAGAGGGTTTTAAGGGCCATTTAGGGCTCTGGAGCCACAGGATGGAGACTGTTGGACTATCAGTTAGCTCATCAGTAGGATGTAAACTCTATTTCTCTGAACAGAGGCGGTTCGGGAGGCAATAATGTTGAGAGAAACAGATTTCAGGTTCCTGTGGTCCTCAGTCACCAGAATTTATCTGGAGATGTTTTTATAGATTTAAATGTTGGATTATTTATTCTGGGAGAAAATGTTCTGGGACAACAAATTATGATTTAATAGCAGGATGGACGTGAATCTTTATCGTTTATTGTCTTTAGGATAAGCTGTCAGGTGAAACGTTTATTATGTGGTGCTGCGTTTGTGTATGCATCAGAGGTTTTCTTTGGAGGGACGTGTGTGTGTGTGTGTGTGTGCGTGTGTGTGTGTGTGTGTGTGTGTGTGTGTGTGTGTGTGCAGTAGGCTAATAGGGACCCTGCTCTTTGTATAAGTGTGTATTATGAGATCCGTGTGTGATCTGTGGTGAGTTTAGTTATTAATGTTGGCTGATTGAACCGCTGCTGTCGTCCAACAGGAAGTCGCATTAAACCGAGGTCACTGAAGGTTAAAACTTCTGAAAACAGAGAAGAAGAAACAAAATCAACAGTCCTGGACTGGATTCTCTAAAACATTCACGCGTGTGTGTCTACATCCCACAGTCCGTCCACCAACGGCCTTGCATGAGCAGAAGAAAATAGATAAAAGGTAGAAAAGGTGTCCGATGACGCTCAAGATCTAAAACTAAACATCTTTTAAGATTTTCATACATTTAAAACTTTTGATGCATCTCCTGTTTTCAGTGTGTTTGTTTGGAATAAGTTAATGAATAAAGCTTTGTGACGATGAAACTAAATCAAATCCCATCCACCTTTATTCGTAAAGCACTGTAAAAACAACACCGTTGACCAAAGTGCTGTCTGCACACCTTAAGACAAATACTAAACCAGTTAAAGCAGTGAAACGTCACATCACGATGAGGTAAAACCAGTTAAGAGAAGACTTAAAAACACGGAGAGACTCAGATTGTCAGCTACACAGGGGTAGACCAATCCGCGGTGTCGGGGCACAACCTCTTAGCTTCCTCTTTGTTTTTGGGAAGTCTAATGGCGTCAGGTTTTCCCACAGTGCTTCCCTAGAGACTGGGAACTGGATCCCACTCAGACGCTGTAACAAAGCTGTACTTCTTGCTTTTATGTTTGTTTTCAGCTTGTTGGCATGTCTGGTCAGACACAGGATTCTAGATTAGCCGGTTAGACCCTTACAAAATCTGACTTACGTTTATATTTAACTAAACATCAAATACTTATATTGGAAATGATATTTTATTTTTATACAATTTACTTTAGTCACTGATGATTGGATAGTTACTGATCTACTATCCTTCGAGTGCGTGGTGCACAAGTGTGCAAATAATTGCCAAATTGGAACAGAGAGCATTGCAGCATCAATCGTAACGCACCCGGGATTGCTGGTCGCTGTCATACTTAAAAAAATAAGCATTGGGACACCCTACGCACTCGCACCCCTGGCCGGGATCGTGCAATTGAAGGGCACAAGGGTGGAAGTGCGAGTGTTGGGATTGGGCCCCTGAGGGGCGAGGCCAGTGGATGGAAGCTGAAGTGTGTGTGATGTGATCACGGTTTCTGGGACTAGTTAAAAGCCGGGCAGCGGCTGAAGACTGGAACGTGATTTCTGGTTGGGACCGACATTTCATTTATTCATTTATAGAGCACCTTCCACAACCTTTAGCAGAAACCCAAGGTGCTGAACACAACAATAAACAGGCAATTGCATCAATAAAAACAATAAAAAATTTCAAACGGAATAAAAAACAGCATAAAAAACAGATGAGAACAATTGTTAAACAGTTAAAATAAAGACACTATTGCAGACCCCTGTTGGACATAATAATGGGCCTTCAGACGAGACTTAAAAATATGGAAGGAAGGCACCAGCCTCACAGTCAAAGGTAGACCGTTCCACAACGTTGGAGCAAGGACCGCAAATGCATGATCTCCACTAGATTTGCATCTGGAACGAGGGACCACCAGTAATTCCTGGTCACCAGAGCGAAGAGAGCGGGTGGGGACATGCCTTTGTAGCAGTGCTGAAAAATAGGCAGGGGCTGTACCGTGAAGAGCCCCGAACACGAGCATCAGCACTTAGGAAGCCAGTGGAGCGCTGCCAACACTGGTGTGATATGGACACGGTGTCTTGTGCCTGTCAGAAACCTGGCAGCGGAGTTCTGAACCAGCTGTAGGCGAGCAATGGCACCCTGACTCAAACCGGCATACAGAGCATTGCAGTAGTCATGTCTGGACAGGACAAATGCATGAATAACAGATTGTACATGCTCCCTAGACAACAGGGGCTTGATCTTAGCCAAGCGTGACACGAAGCACATTTGAATAATAATGAATCAGCATTTCACAGAGATGCACTGATGGGAGACGTTTCACCTCAGCTAGCTGTCCTGAATGAGCAAAGCTTGATTTGACTGCTGCAGTCCAGCCGTAGGTTGGCTTCCACAGGTCAGTCGACTTGGTCAGCATGAAGGTTTGGGCTACCTCTAGGGCCAATCAGCATCAGTGCACCTTAACAGAAGATGTGCAGATTCAGCAGAATGTAGATATGTAACATCGATCACGTCTTCAGAGATCTTTCAGCATTTATGGCCGTGAGGTAGTTTAACATGAAGAGACATGGAGTTTGTTTGTTTAGAAGACAATCCGGATCATCTTGGAGAGAAGAGGAATGTTTTAGCCGGAGTGGAAGCTGATGGTTCCTCTAACCTAGGGGCGGGCAACTCCGATCCTAGAGAGCCGCTACCCTGCATGTTTTAGTTGTTTCCCCGTCCCAACACACTTAATGCAATGGTTGCATCACCTGTTCAGCAGGTCATCAAGCTATGTAGTAGCCTTGCAATAACCTGCTGACTACGATCAGGTGTGTTAAAGCAGGGAAAGGACTGAAACACGCTGGATGGTGGCCCTTTAGGACCAGGATTGATGGACACGCCGGGCTGCAAAGTCTGATTGGTTCCTGTCCCAGATGTGAAACCAATGGGATGTTGCAGCATGTCCTTTAGGATGGGTCTCTTTAGTCCCATTCTAGGACATGTTTCCTGCTCTTCCCACTCTGCTGCTTTGAAGTTGAATAAATGACAGAAAGCTGGGAAACAAAAGAAAATGAAATTCATCGTTCCGGTCGGATGTGACTAAACGACTGAGACTCTTCTGCACATTTCCCAACATCTGAGCTTCCAGTCGTTTTCTGATTGTTTGTTCAGTACATTTCTTTCCTCTTAACGGTTGTTTTGGGTTTAAAGCTCAGCGGCTGATCTTACTCTGAAAACCACTTTAGCTGCAGAGAAAACATCCTCCCCACGCCGCGCATCAGTCGCACCACGTTTCCCACACTTTTCAGATAAAACGGCACTCCGTTCTAAACATTTCAGCCTTTTGTTGCATTAAAATACAAACACGACTAATTTGAATCTAATAGAAAATAAGACACGATGAGCAGCTTTATTTATATTAGCGTTACTGAAGAGAAGTTGGGGTTGAATGACTGAACCTGAAGTGATTCAGTTCATAACTAAATGAAGCCACAAACTATCTATTATTCAAACATTTTATTTGTTGTGACTCAGCAATAAAACATCCATGACTTTTGTTGAGTCATTAAATCAGCTCCAGAGCTCCTAACACCGTTTCTGTCTGAGGCGACACAAAGCCAGCAGAGGAAGTGAGGGGGTTTTACTTTGGCGGGACTAAAGGAAGTGATCTGAAAAGTAACCAAGGCAGCATGGTGATGACTCAAATGCGAGGTTCTCCTTCCAGCTCCCGCTGCGTTGTGGGAACTGTTTCCACCATCAGAGGACCAGAAATGCCTTTTTGATGTTTCTGGGTTCGATCCACGTCACCAGTACGGCTGGTTCTATGTTCTAGGCTCCAGAGTTGCGTCCAGCAGTCTGTTGATCATCTCAGAGTGTGTGGGGTGAAAGGTCAAACCGTCCACCTCCATGCCCAGGTTCCCAGTCTTCCCACTTCGTATTCCAAGATGCACCAGAGTTGCCAGGAATGATTCCTCCTGATGAAAGAGAGAGAGTGTCTGTGAAGAAGGATCCTGTAAGAAGTACGGCGTTTGGTGTGCAATAATCTGCAGAACAAATCAAAATCCTTCATTCTCGTTAACAGAGAAAACACGAATGACACAATCTACTCGTCTAATCTCCGTTACCGTCGGGGTGCAACAGGACAAAGTGGTCCGAGAAAGCATCAAGCGGGTTTCATTTGTTTAACCTTCTGGACAGACGGCAGGTTGGTGCTCCAGTCCTGCAGCTGCGCTCTGGAGGCAGCAGGGTCCAGCCCCAGCCCTCTCCTCAGGTACCGCTGATGTGAAGCACAGGTGTTCAGCAGGTAGAGCCCACAGGCCACAGCGTATCCGCCCCAGTTAGACACGCCTGCAGGGAAAGAACCGGTCAGAGGTACGGATGGAGGATGAGATTCTCTCTTCTACCAATTTATAAATTAACTTTTGTAATAATCTGGTTTAAGACAAAAACTCTTAATTTTGTTCAGATTCTCGTCAGAAAACCCCCCAAATCCTCCAACGTAAGCTCAGATCAGAGAGTGGCGTGTACGTGGGA
The DNA here is from genome assembly GCF_043380555.1 of Nothobranchius furzeri. Classification (NCBI taxonomy): domain Eukaryota; kingdom Metazoa; phylum Chordata; class Actinopteri; order Cyprinodontiformes; family Nothobranchiidae; genus Nothobranchius; species Nothobranchius furzeri. Next base: position 44,550,283 of record NC_091758.1, on the reverse strand, counting down.
GTCGCTCTACGACATTCTTCTGAGTCACAGCAGACTCCTCATTTTGGTGTGTGTGTGTGTGTGTGAGGCGTAAAATCTGAAGCACGCGCAGTAACGACATATATCGCGACATATTCTTCTCTTTTGTTTATACGTGTAAAAATGTCCCACATTCCAGATGAATTGTTGAACAGATAATTCCAAAAATAAAACAAATTTCAGCATAAATGATTTAATAAGTTCAGGTCAGCTGATCCACAACGGTTATTTTAAACTCAGATTATGACCTCGAACACACGGAGGTGGGAGCATCTGACTTCCTGCCTCCACCACAGTGACTTCCTACCAGCAGTGATGGCAAAGTCAGCGGGAACGTTGCAGGCAATCAGATCTCCTTTAGGCATCAGGGTCTTCACCTTCTCCTTCACTTTACCCATCCCCAACTCATTACCGCCATCACCGATTCCTACAGAGGAGCACAGACACAGATGACATCATCATTTGTTCCAGGAAGCCTGTAACACGTCTGTCTGGAGGTGTTCCAGTGGGGTTGCACTGATGCTCTTTGAAAGGTTTTAAACGTGTTCTTAGCCAACGACTCGGGAGATTCTGCTACTATTGATCTCTCAGCTGCTTCAACACTGCGGACCATATATTGCTATCTCAGCTGGAGCAGTGGGTGGGGATCCCTGGACGTGCCCTGGAGTGGGTTAGATCCTATCTCTCAGGGAGAAGCTTCTGTGTGAAGCTGGGAGACTTCCCTTCCTCCAGTGCCAGCCTCTCCTGGGGGGTACCTCAGGGGTCTGTTCTGGGTCCTTTGCTGTTTTCCTCTATCTGCTGCCCCTAGGCTCGATTCTTTGGAAGCACAAGGTCAATTTTCATCTGTATGCTGATGACTGCCTCTGGAGACAGGGTTCTGCAGGCTCACTCCTGGATTGTCTGGAGGAGGCTAGAGCATGGATGGCTTCCAGCTTCTTAAGTTTGAATGAGGGCAAAATAGAGATCCTTGTTTTTAGTCCGAATGCTAGTTATGCCTCAAAGCAGGCAGCAGACCTCCCTTCGTTGGCTCCCTTTAAGAAGGAGCTAGTCACTGATCTGGGCGTGAAGGTGGATGTGTCACTAAAGCTGGAGACTCCCGTTAATGGAGCGGTGCGCTGTTGCTTTTCCGTCTTCGCTGACTAGCCAGAATCAAGCCGCTGGTGTCGCGGGCCCACTTGGAGACTGCAGGCCATGCTTTTATTACTTCTCCTTTAGACTACTGTAACGCCCTCTACTCAGGAGTTAGCAAGGCTGCACCTGCTCGGCTCCAGCTGGCACAAACGGCTGCAGCTAGGTTCCTGACCGGCACCAGAAGGCGGGAACACATCACGCCTGTCTTGGCTCATCTGCACTGGCTTCTGGTCTTCTTCAAGGTCCGGTTCAAGCTACTTGTTTTTGTTTTTAAGTCTCTGCAGGGTTGTGCTCCTAGCTCTTTCTGAGTTACTCACTCGATACATCCCATCACGGGAAATGTTCAACAAGAGGAGGCGGGGTTTTCTCAGTTCTGGCCCCAAAACTGTGGAATGACCTTCCAGTCGAGGTCAGACAAGTAGCGTTCCCTCAGCATGTGAGTTAGCTACACTTTTACATATTACAGTTGGATTTGATCCAGTTTTAGTTTATTTTATCGACTTTTTTGTTCTAATCTTCTGTTTTTATTTGTTTTACTGTATATTCTGTGGGCCCTTGCTTGGGTCAGTGTTGCTTTAAATGCTTTTATTGCGCTTTGGTTCACCTTCTGGTCAATGATGATGATGATCTGGATGCTCGACCCATGAGGAGTTCAAAGGTCATGAGGTGTGCTGTGTTTTATGATTGTGACGCATAACGCACAGAGAAACGTCATTATTAATTATTTACATCGATAACAAGCTAAATGAGACGTTTAGATTGTATTTTGTTCTTTCCTCTGCAGTTTTACTCAACAAACATCCCATTCCCTCTGGAGGGAATCTTCCCAAAACAAATCCTGAGAAGTTTTCCTTTCGAACCAACCGCATCTGGTGGGAAAACAAAGGCTTTAATGCCTGTGTGTTTTAGTTTAAAGGTTTTTACTGACGCAAAGAAAAGGGAAACTATTTCAAACTCAATGGACCAAATCTTTGATCTCCTGTTTTCTGTTAAACCTTCGGTCCCTCCAGGTGAAACCTCAGGCCTTTCCCAGGGAACCTCGAGTGCTGTTGATGGTTTCTGTTCATTTCAGACTTAACAAAGCTCATTTTTACTGGATGAACTTGAACTGGTCGTAGGTCAGAACATGCAGGTAAAGGTGTCGTATTTGACAGCGAACAGGTTTTTAGTAAAAGGTGTGACATGTGAGGATGTTTGTGAGTAGCTGAACACACACATCTGTGTGATGCTGCAGAATAAAATCACAACCTTTTGTTTCGTTTAGGTTTTATTGGCTCTCTGAAGCGGTTTTCTTACTCTTTCAGCAGCACGTTAATAACGGTTTCTTTACAACCATGAATGGTCTTATGATTTAAAAATGTGTTTTAAAACTGACGCAGGCTGAAAACCTAATACACGAACCAGAATGAGTTGTTTTGGAGTTTTTATCCTTTAAAATATAAACTTTGGATGAAAGTGGAGGTAACAGGAAGCATTTATTGGAGCTACAGCGCCCCCTGCTGCCTCTGAAAGCATCACACCCGTGATGAATAAAATCAGATAATTTAAAAACCTGTAACAGGAAGTTTAGGATGAGGAATGTTGGGATTGAAACAGGGAGTTTCTGACCTGTGGTTGTGATTCCTGGGATTTTCTTTGCAGCTATAAATAAATCATCGATGGGATCCACCAGATGTTTGATGTTTATTGCTCTCATGTTGTAATAATTTCCATCCTCCGCCCGTCCGCTGCGCTCTATCGCCACCAGGTGGTCGTACCTGGGATGATGCAACAGAAGCACACCTCATCTATTATTTTAAATCAGCCTCAACTCACTGATTAAACTCATAAACGTTCTGATTATTATTATTATTTCTAAAACATTCAGAATTTCAGATCTCAAATTCTCTTTATTCATACAATGAACACGACAATCCAAAAGCACAGACTCTCCTCCACTGGCTGAAACCCCACAGGAGGTTGTAGACCAGAGAACAAAATCCAGCCTTTTCATTGGTCCAAAGCTGCTTCTACTGCTCACCTGTGAGAAGCCACTGTTAAAGAGCAAGTTACCCCCTACCAGAGTCTTACTCCGCTCCCACAGTGGAGTTTTTACCTGAAGATGGCACAACGCTGACAGTTTTAGGCTGAAATTTTTAATATTAACTAAGATGCACTAAAGTGCCTGACTGACTACACGTGTCTGCAGATTAGACATTCATTTATAAAGTTTATCAGCAAAAGAAGTTGATTTGGGGTTGACTTGCTCTTTCATGTTCTTTGTTAGAAAATGACCTGATTGAATCCTAACTGGTTTGTTTGTCTGCAAGTATCTTAGTAGCTCTCCATCATCAGCTGGGTGAGAATACGGACTCAGCTGACCTGGGCCTGCTGGGGTCTCCATGGTGACACAGGAAGTGCAGCGCAGACTCCGGTCCCCGGTCCTCAAACGCAACCACTGGGATGGCGGCTTTCAGGACTCCTGGTGGAGAATTTCAGAGTAAAAGAAACTTTTAATGATTAAATAAAAAATGATGATGATGAACTTTGTTTTGGGGCCGACCTTTCCTCACAGCTTCAGTCACCATTGCTTCGTTCATCTCCAACGCCCTGCTGTCAGTCAGCAGTGTTACCTGTTTCCCTAGAGACAGCAACATGGTTGCCATGGCGATTGCTCCCGGTGGGCCATCAGTCTCATCAGGGGGGCTAAAGGGGAAACAGCCTGTTTGGTTCTATCACGAGGCTGCTAGAACACCTAAAAACACTTGCAGTGTGTGTACCTGTGCATGTAGTGTGTAGGGAACCCGGTTGTTATGGCAACGGAGGAGGAGTGAGAGAGCGCCAGGCAGGAGCGAAGAAGTTCATCCTTAACAAATAACGCTCTGATTCCCCTTTGGCCTGGAAACAGACGAGATGTCTGATGACTGGAGGCTAAACGACAGCGTTTCACACGTAGAAGCTGAACTTTGGGTCTGAAGTTTGAATCAGAACAAAAGATCTGACCAATAACTGAAGAATTAGGGATCCATGACATGAAGAAGACCAAATTTTCAGACATTTGAGAAACTTTCAGTTCCTTTTGTGCTAAAATCCACCCAAGATTTGTGTATATGAGAAAATGGCGTTAAACTTTTTATTTAAACACCAGATTTGTTTGGTGCAAGTGTTAATAAAGTGTTGGGACTAAAATCTGCTCTATCAAGTGACTGACCTGCTAATTAAAGGACTAATAACTTCAAGCTGAATCAAACTATTATTTTCATGTGAACAGTAGGAATGGGAACTTCCTGAATGTTCACCTGGATCGTCGATGATGATCTCCTCCAGCAGTCTGATGCTTGCTGCTGCTGATTTTGAGACCAGGCTGTAAAACAGAGGATTGTGGGAAAAGGAGAGGCAAATGGGGGTCTGTCCAGGATTAGATTCAGTGGACGGAGATTCAGAAGGAAGAGTTTTGATGGAAGAGTCTGGAATATCACAGAGGAACATGCAGCCAGGGGAGTGACTGAAAGCCAAAGATGGTCCTGAAAGGTGAAAAACAAACTTTCATCATTTATCCTAAATCAAGCTCTGGTCTTGTGTGTCTAAAGCACAGATATAGTTTTAGAAAGCTGCTCACTGCTGTGGATTATTGCCTCAATGGCGGTCACGCCACAGGCCCAGAAGACAGGGACATCACCAGGCTGAAACGCCACCGGCTCTCCGTAGTCCGGTTTGGACAGGTCCGGTATCCCTAAAAGAGCTGCGCACAAATAAAGGTGGTTATGTCTCAGCGAGTTCAGGCTTTGTGTGTCTGTGTGTGTTTGTCTTTATATGTTTAATGGACAAATTTTGACTTTTAATCTGTATTGTGTGGACATTTCCACATTTCCATGTGTGGACATTTTTTGTTTGTCCACTCAATGCTAACAACCCTGACGCTTGGTTTTAGAGGTTTGGTGTGAATTATCCTTTAGTTTAGGGTTAGGAATAGAACCTCAATGGTTAGGGTTTGAGCTAGGCATAGTAGGGTCACTAAAATTAATGGAAGTCAATGGAGGTCACAGGCAAATAAATACAAGTGTGTGTGTGCGTGTGTGTGCGTGTGTGCGCGTGTGCTCGTGCACCTGGGTCTCCTATATGCACAGGAGCTCCGTGGGCGAGCGGGTTCTGATGAGTGACCTCCACTGCTGCATCCAGAAAACCAGCAGGTACCGGACGCATGGTGACTACTAGAGGACAGCAGAACACTCCATTGGGGACGCAAGGAACTGAGGTCTACACACACACACAAGCACACGCACACACACACACGCACACACACACACACACACACACACACACACACACACACACACACACACACACACACACACACACACACACACACACACACACACACACACACACACACACACACACACACACACACACACACACACTTTCAGTGTTTTAGAGAAGTCTGGTTCTTGTTCAGAGAATATTTAAAATGTGAAAACAAGATTAATAACATCATAATTTGTAACAACAGTTTGTGCTAATTTAAAACTATTAACTTGTTTTCATTTTAGTGAAAAATGCATCACTGACACACCGTAAACGGTGGTCCTTGTTTCAGATGTTGTGCCCATTTTCACCACCAGAGAGCAGCACCTTCCTGCTAATACCCTTATTACCCCAATAAGTGCTCTGGCAGGAGCGGGAAACATGCTAGCTGTTGCCTCACTTTTCTTCTTTACAGGTTGGTACGCTATAAAACCACTTATATGCGGTCAGTTCAGTTTTTAATCAATTTCCCTCTGGGATCAATGAAGTATTTTTAATTTGAATTGAACTTTGAACAGTTTAACTGTAATAGTTGATTCATTCTTCAATGCTGAAGTACATTTGTTTAATGTCTTAGTGATGCTAATGCTAAATGTGCTAATGTAGCAGGCTACTTTTGAGTGTTTTTGCTAGCCTAGATTGACGAACCCTAGCAGTAGCACAATATTTTATAGGGTGCCTAAGTCACTTCCGCGTCATGGGGCCCCTGGAAGAACGAAAAAATGAAGTCAACCAGGCTAACTATTTTCTAATCCGCTTTGCCTTACGCCTGGTGTCGGTACAGGATCGGCCCGGTGTCGGACTCGGTACAGGATAGTGATGTGTGGGTAGCGAACGAACCGGCTGGTTTTCTGCTCTTTGAAGTGAACGACGGGAGCCGGCGCTAGTTTAAACTATCTTTAGCATCAACATTGGACAATTTAGACTTGGGCTTTTCTTTGAGACATGAGTAGGTAGAGGTACTTAAGTCATTTATTTGGAAAAATTATGTATTTTCATATTTTATGGTGCCCTGTTGATTGATTTCTGTAACAATGAATATGTCACATTGTTCATAGCTCTGATTGGTCCTAGCACTGTCCAATTGCATTTAGAGACTGAAAGACAGACGTAGATTTTGCCCCACGACTAGGTGGTTTAAATGGGTCGTAGTCAGACCAGATTGTTACATATTTAGAACGAGTTGCTGCCAGGCTACATTTCTCCTGGATATGGGTTTCAATAAGACTCCTTTGATTAAGCATTTTGGTTAATTCTGCTAATTCATGGGTTTAAAGAGGCTGCAGGACCTCTGGAGAGGTAAAATAAGATAAGAGATGTGAGCCAAAAAACTTCAAACAAAAGGATGATGTGGCAAGAAACAACAACCTTTTATGACTCAACGCACAAACAAACCCACGGTAGTGATGTCGACCACAGAGCGGTAAACAAAGGACGCAACCGGAGGAGTTAAATGATGGAAAACAGAGTAAACAGAAGGACATCAACCACAACTAAACAAACAGAAAACAAATGACTAAAAAAAACATTTTCTTGTGCTTGAACATCTAAATAAAGTTTTATACCCTGTACATGCTGACGTTCCTGCCTTGATCCACGTTCCTCACAGGAATTCCAGTTTCCTTGAGTTTGCCTTCGAATCCAAAGCTGCAGCCAAGATAGAAGCTGACCATGTCTGAGAGCGAGCCACTTTTCACAGCTTGAAGCGCTGATCCGGTTCTGAAAGCAAAAATAAGTTCACCCAGGTTCGCAGCGGGACACATGCGTGGTGGTCTGGACTTACGTGGACTGTCCGCTATAGCTCTGCAGGCTGGAGACCGTTTTCACCAGTTGCCCCTCCTCATACACACAGTACTGAGGGATATCGGACCTGCACACACACACACACACACACCATTTATAAGGAGGCTCATGAAACGGATTTACAGAATCACTTGTGTTGGGCGAGAGAGCAGAGGACAGTTTACTTCAAATAAATCCCATAAGAACAAAAACAACTTCCTGACCTGCAGATGCGTCGGGATTTATTTTTATTTACTGACCGTGTTAAACTTTTAGTAAAAGTTTGGTCGTGAATTGTTAAAGAAGACATGAAGATGCAACACAACATCTCGTTAAATCTGTTTTACCTGATGTCAGCATCAGTAGCCAGAGGATCACAGGAAGTCTCTCCCGATTGGCTGCGATAAAGGAGTGGTAAGGGGGCGGGGTTACTGCGGCAGAATGCTTCAAAGTCATTAGCCAGGAGAGAGGGCAGGATGATGACGTTAGCCTGCTGGTATCCTAAAAAAACAACAACGTTGAACAACAGCGATTCTTTGAAAATCCGTTGGATAACCAGGTTTACGTCCTGGTTTATGTTTACATTACATTTTGTTATTATATTATTATCCTCATAAACAACATTTTCTAATTTTAATGGATATTTTACCAGGATAAATAAAATTAAAACATTTACAAATTAATAATATTAATTGTACTTAACATTAAATTACAACTCCCACAAATAAATGAAATAAAAACGCAAAGAATATAGTTTTTTGTTTATTTTCTGTAGTTATTTATTTAGACGATAACTTTGGTTAAATTTAAATCCAGCCAGCAGAGTCGTTCTTTATCTATTTCACTATTTTAATAAACAATAAGTTACATTTAATAATTATGAATATCCTAAATGAAACAGGCTGTGTCAGGACTTAACGTTAAAATATTTAATGAACTCTTTCAGGAGGAAAACCAGATCTTACCGGTTGCTAACCCAGTCGTGGTTCTGATTCTGGGGTCGTTCTGTCGGATTAGCAGCCTGAGCTCGGCAGGACTGAGATCAGCTGTCTGCTGCATTTCCAAACACGTCTTGTAAAATATTCAGATTTACTTCTCCTGAGCTGAGTAACTGCTTCTGGTTCCAGTTTGTTTCAGATCCAACTTTTCCGTGAGCTTTTAAAAGAACTTCTCAAAGCTGGACTTTTGTTTTAGTGGAGTTAATGTTTGAGCACAATAGAGCTACGTCAGGCTAATCTTTAAAGAATGAAAACATTAACAGAGAGGAGGGTCCCGTCGTAAAGCACTGACAGGTGAATCCGTCTCAGGTGAATTTTTATCATATTACCTTTCTTTCTGGCGGAGCTGTAGATGCTCCTGGAAATCGCCACGGAACACCTGGCCACTCTGCCAGCAGACAGCATGCTTCACCTGAAGACAACAAAAACAACCCCATTATTTGCCTGTGCTGTGGGGTTTCACCCGATCCATCTAAATCACATCTTTAGAAACAAAAGCAGCTTTGAAGACATGAAGGGACAAAAACAGCAGAGAAACCAGATCTGAGTGCTGTCTCCATTCCCGTGGACTGGTTTTATAATTCAGATGCTCAGCATGAAGATTTTACTGAAAGTACTGAATAGTACTACAGATACACACATGCTTGAGTCGGTCAGTCAGTAAAGAATGAGTTTGCCAAAATAAAAGTCTCAAAGTAAATATTTGAATTTATGTAGAAATACATGATGCAGCCTAGTACTTTCAGGAGTATTTACTCCCATAAGGATACATACATACTTATTACATTTTTATTGTTACCTTAAAAATTCTTGTACTCAAGTTTTCTGAGGAACATTTATATTTTTGACAAGAGGCTTTTATAGACATGTTAAAAAGGAAACGACTGTAGGTAAAATAAAAGTACAGGAAGCTTAGACTGTTACCTGGTAGTGCAGGATATCAACGTGAATAAACACCTGGAGAAAATAACGAGATTATTTTATGAGCTCATTCAAGTAGCTCAGGACGGAATACGATCAGAATGATGAAGGTACAAACATTCACATATATATTACAGCATGTAAGGACTACGGGCAGTGGCAGGATGAATAACCGTTCAGCACAGGTCACAGGTCAAACGGGAACATCAGCTGTTTCTCCGGTGTAAACATCATTAGCAAATAGCGGCTAGCAGACAAGACGAGAGAGCTAGCTAAAACTGGAGACGCTTTTATTTAAATTTCTAGATTCAGCAGCTTCTTCTTTTGCTGTAACTATAGAGATATTTCTCATGAATGGTTACACGTTTTACAGAATCAACCTTTTGAAACTAAATTCAATGTCATTTGTGACAAACTCCGCAGTTTGTTGAGCTGTGACGGCTCGAGCTCCGCACTTCCGATGGACCGTCACAATAAAAGTCTGAAACAACTAATTTATTCGAGCATAGACATAGAACACATAGACCCGAACTCCTTTCAGCCTCTGATGATGAATGCCTCTGGAACTTTGGAAACGGTTTTGGTTCTATATTTTATTTAGAAAAAGGAATTATTTGTCAACATTAGTGTGTTTATTATTTATGTAGTGTAAAATATGTTTCATTTACAGTGAATTAATGTGTAACTGTTAAGTGTGTGTGTGTGTGTGTGTGTGTGTGTGTGTGTGTAAAGGAATATGACATATGTAATCTATTTTTATATATATCATAATTTTTTTAAATAAATTTAGCACATTAAAAGTTATCATTTGCAAAATAATGGTAATATAAATATTTTATTAACAGTAGGATGATCAAATGTTTAAGACCACTTGAAAAATGGCCAATAATCATATTTTGCATGGTTCCAACTAGAGCTTCATCGTGGGAGTGAGAGAAAACATTTACTGTGTATAAAACAAGGCTGGAACTGAAACAGGCTATTTAACAGCTGATAATACATTCAATAAAAGAAACACGAACTCCCTCAAAACGGAAATCAAAGCTCCAAACATGAACTCGTGTCACGTTGCGAGCCAGGAGGAGGTTAGGACCCAAGAGGCAGAAACCCAGAACGACACAAGGCAGGAGCGAAGTCAAAGTAAAATCCCTTTATTTAGGAAGAGAGTCCAAAATCCAAAAATCCAAAAGGGGCAGGAAGCCAAACCTAATATCAAAGAACCTGAGACGCAAAAACTCACTTCAGAGCAAAACACCTAGAGACCTGGTGGGGGGGGGACAGAACAATGCTGACATCACCAACAATGAGCCAGCACGCAGACAGGGTTATATACACAAGGGCTGGGTGATTAGGGAATTGTGCACAGGTGAGACTAATAAACAGAGAGGAGGAGCACAACGGAGCAGGGGAGGAAACCAGACCTAAAAATGGGGAAGGGAGCAAAATGAACTAAAGGGAGAACGTAAGGGAAACCTAGAGAGAACCTGGAGGGGGCTGGGGAACCACAGGGACACAGAAACTTAAGGGGAACACCTAAGGGAAAAAACCTGGAGTGGGCTGGGGAACACAAGGAGGCACATGAGGGAGACGCAGAACATGACAACTCGACCCACTGCTATTGTCACTTCAACAATTTATTACAACATGTTTGATACGAGTGTTTTCATGAGCACAGTGATGATGTGAAATAAGAAATATTTACATATATATATAACCGTCACCTTATCGTGGTGGAGGAGTTTGAGTGCCCTAATGATCCTAGGAGCTATGTTGTCTGGGGCACTTTGTGCCCCTGGTAGGGTCTCCCATGACAAATGGGTCTTAGGTGAAGGGTGAGACAAAGAATGGTTCAGAGGATCTTTCATGGATGTAAATTCAAAGAGTCGGAGTACCTGGCCCGGAAGGTTACCGGGGTCCCACCCTGGAGTCAGGCCTGGGGTTGGTGCCTGTGAGCGAGCGCCTGGTGGCCAGGCTTTCGCCCATAGGGCCTGGCCGGGCCCAGCCCGAACCGGTTACATGGGCTCGTCCAACTGTGGACCCACCACCCGCAGGAGGAACATGAAGGGTCCGGTGCAGTGTGGATCGGGTGGCAGACCGAGGCGGGAGCCTTGGCGGTCCGATCCCCGGACAAGGAAACTGGTTTTTGGGACATGGAACGTCACCTCGCTGGCGGGGAAGGAGCAGGAGCTTGTGGCAGAGGTTGAGCGGTACCGGCTAGATATAGTCGGACTCACCTCGACACATAGCATTGGCTCTGGAACCCAAGTCCTTCAGAGGGGTTGGACACTCTCCTTTGCTGGAGTTGCTCCGGGTGAGAGGCGGAGGGCTGGGGTTGGCTTGTTTTTAGCCCCAAGACTCTCTGCCTGTGTGTTGGGGTTTAGGAACAGTTATTCACGTTTAATGAATTGGACATCCAGCATTATTTTGTTTGGAAGCTGTTAATGACAGCACTTCTTTTCTTTAAAACATTGCACTGATAAAAGATACTGGAAGTAAATGAATGTTTCATCATTGCAAATGTTTTTCTTAAGTACCACAAAATCACTTGGCAGCCAGGTGAGGGAGGAGAAAGACGCAACAACAATCGGCGCTCCCTGAATCGTAGTCGGATCGAATCATGATGTTCCTGAAGATTCCCACCCCTAGGTTAAATCACATCACTTAAGTTTGTTTGAAGCTAAAGTCAGTTGAAAATAAAAGCATGAGTCTTTGTTACTGATGCTCTTAAATCCACCTGACTCAAACACACAGGAGTTTACCAGGGAAGTGAAACATCTAGTTTATTTGTATAGCACGTATAAATGGCCACGACCGTTACCCCGCAGTGCTGCACGCTGGCAGAATATAAAGAAAGATTCATATCATGAAAGCTAACCAACAATGAAAAAGTTTAAATCACAACCAACCAAAACGAAACGCTCAGCATAAATTACTAATTTAAGACGTCAGTTGTGCTCATAAAATAAACTGAATAATTTAAAAGAATTAAAAACAAAAGGAAGAAGAAAGCCTGCATGAAACAAGACTGCACTGACCTGATCCACTAAAGTCTGGTTCGAATCCAAAATAACCCCCAGGACTGCGATGACATTAAGATGAAAGGAGGCTACAGTTTTGGTTAGACGGTGCAGCAGAGGAGCCAAAACGATTATCTCCGTCTTTCTTTCGTTCAATTTAAGAAAGTTTGTGTCAAACCACGCCTGTGCATCTTTAGGATAGTCTAATACGTCCTGTGAGAGACAGCCTCTGTTAACAGGTATCCACATGTACGTCTGCTATTCACTTAATCTCTAATCCAGGATTTGGTCCAACGATTTAACCAAAACTCAGACTGACTCATCTCTGTGAGTTAGATTGTTTAGAAAGTCGTCATTTAAGTGATCTTTAGTAAAATGTGGGAATTCATGTTTTCTGTAAGAATCAACGTGGTCCGGTCTAAAGTATTGATCTTGCTGATCTAGTCTGGATATGAATGACCTTTAACCCCCCTACACACACACCACACACACACACACACACACACACACACACACACACACACTAGTCCTGCGATGCTATTGAATCAGGAAAAATGGATGCTAATGCTGCTGTGGGCCTAAATTCAGTCATTGTTCAATTAATAATAAAAATAACATTAATTCAGTTAATTTTCCCAGATGCATCAAATAAACATGGAGCTTTTCCTTCCGTTGGGACTGAATCCAACAGGAATTCTGACCCAGATAAACATTTTCCGTCCCGTTTCTGTTTGGTTAGTCTGATAAAAGAAGAAGAGCCCAGACCTGCAGCGTTTGGGCGCTTCACGGGTGCAGAGCCCAACCCTAGCCCTTTTTAATAAAAGTTCTCCTCTCGGGGCTGCAGGAGTGCTCCCAGCCTGATGGGAGAGACTCGCATTCCGCGTTTGGATCAACGACCTCAGACCCTCCTGTGGAGTTTGTCCTGATGAACAGAAATCCACCTTTCCCAACACAAACCTTTGGTTTGACCTTTGACCTGTGTGATGTCACAGCTGTTCAGCTGAACAGAGACTTTATTAAACACCTGAGGAGGTGTTCTGGTCCCATTCATCAGCGTGGGGCAGAAGAAGACGGAGGAACCCGTCATGGGTTCCAACCAGCTGTGTCTGCTTCTGCTGCTGAGCGTCACGGCGGCGCGTGAGTCATCAGACCTGCTTCTGATCTCATCTATGAGAGAAATCTAGTTTAAGTGTTCGTTTTGTCGGTTCTTTCTGAGACATTCAGGCTGTTTGAATGCTCCCATGAAGCTCTCTGACTTTATTAATGCAGTTGGGAGTTGGGAATGTTGAGGAAAGTGTTTAATCTGTGTTTTAATCTGAGATCTCAGCAGATGTTTTGTTGCTGAATTAAAAAAGAGGGTCAAAAAGCTGATTTTATAAAAGATAATTATATTAATAATGTAACGTATTTACTGTGTTTTACCGAAGCTGGAACACCTAAACCCTAATTTACTGTTTGGTTTGTGCACAACAACAAAAATCATTCTAACGTGGAACTTTCTGTTATGACTCTTCACAGAAGAGCTCGTGTCCATGACCTGTTAGTTAACAGAACAACACTTTTATTCTTAGAATAAAATAAAAGCAATGACATCATGGTACAGTTATCCTGCGGAACAAACAGGAAACATGAGAACAGACGTTCTGCATTTTGATGATTGTTGATCTAAACCTGTTTTTGTTTGTTTGTGTTCCAGAAGATCAGGAGGAAACTCCGTCCTGCCAGTGTGAGTTTTGCTTCTCATTTTAATCCTGTTAGATTAGATTTTAGGATTTAAGCTAACGTCGGTGTCGCTGCGCGGATGTGTGGACCGGCTCTAACGGGTCGAACTGACTCATCGACCCGCTCGCAGGTCGATGGTGCTCTCTGAACAGATCAGCTGTTTGTTCAGCAGCTGCTGCAGATGTTTGCGGGGTGGGGGTCAAAGGTCAGCTGACCTGATGTGATGTAAGAGAACTGAGCGGTTCTATAGGAGGATCTTATCAATGTCTGATTAAACTGATGAGTTCAGCAGCAACTGAGGAAACACGTCTCCATGTTTCAGGGGCGTCCAGATTCCAGGTCCATAAGAAGTACGAGTACCGGTACTCCACCGAGGCCCGGAACGGAGTTCTGGGTGCCGCCAACCTCCAAAACGGGCCCAGGGTCTCTTGTCAGGTAAAACATGATTCTGTGACCCACCTTGAGCCATAAAATTCTTATCAGATACCAACTGTCTGGCTTATCTGCAGGTAGAGATAGAAGTCCCCCAGATGTGCAGGTTCATCATGCAGACCAGAGACTGCTTCCTCAGCCAGGTGTCCATCATGGACCCCCAGGGACAGCCAGTCTACGGGCCGGCGCCGGGCTCAGATGCCTTCAGAGCCAGCATGGAAAAGTTAGTCCACAAACATCATCAGCTAATGCAGAAAATCAAAACAGGAACTTTTAAAATGTCAAAGTGGATCAAGAGTCGAAAGATGGTTCTGATCCGTTTGACCTAACGTCACAGGATCCAAAGAACTCTTGTTCAGAACCTTTCTCAGTTCCTTCTTCCTAAAAACGTGGATGCTGGAGCCACCATGCTGGTGCTGCATGCTCACCGTGGCGGGTTCTCCTGCAGAAGTCCCTAGGTGTCAAAGGTCACCCAGCCGTGGGTTTCCCCAGACTGACCCAATCTGTGCTGTTGGAGCAAAATCTGAGGGCTTAAAAATATAAGTGAGAAACCCAACCAGGCTCAATCTGACCCAACCGGAACCAGCCCGGCTCTGTCGGACCCAACCCGGGAGGCTCTTTTTTAATCTAATCCTGCAGATCTGCTGGATTAACGTTTTACAGAAAGGAGCTAAAAGTTAATAAAGTAGGTTCTAGCCTCAGGTTCCAACTCATGAAACTCTAAATAATTTCTTCTAATCCACATTATTGGATTAAAGCCCAGATTAAATCTGTTTTACAGTAACTACCAGAGTAGAGGTTCTTACAGCAGAATGACTCTTTTATGTCCGTTTCCACCTTCGCCTGTAAAGCTCCATAGCTGTGACGTCTCTTATTTTTATGTCGGGTTTCTTCTTCTCCAGGAACCCTCTGAAGTTCTCTGTGGATTCTTTGACTCGGGTTCAGCTTTTTCCTGAAACAGACGAGCCGCTGAACACGCTGAACATTAAGAGAGGGATCATCTCTGCTCTCCTGGTGCCCATGGAGGAGCAGCAGAGCAGCTTTGTGGTTCGTATCTCCTCCAGGGAGAAGGAGACAAAACCGTTTCCTGTAGATGAACTCTGGCTTCTAGCAGCTAAACATGAAATCTGTTTCTATTCCTTTCAGAGCTCCGTGCACGGCCGCTGTTTAACAGAATATGTGGTGAATTCCAGGCAGGAGATTCCAACTGATGTGAATCTTTCCAGAGATCTGTCCCAGTGTGACCAGTTCTACAGCCGCAGACAAACCAGCAGCCCTCTGGCGTTGCTGCAGCACCTGGTGGGTCTCTGTGTTCAGCTGAAAGTCCAAACCTCAGGCTAATCTTTCCGTTACTTAGTTATCAACACACACACGCACGCACGCACGCACGCGCGCACACACACACACACACACAATTGCATTTTTAAAATTAAAGTAAAACATATTTTATTGAGTATTAAGTGAAACATAAACAAAGACTTGTCCCAGAACCGAGCCTTGAGGAACGCCGGGTCTAAGTGGTTACAGGGTGTGGGTCGGATGTCCGGCTGAAATCCGGATCCTTTCTTTCTAACAAACACAAACCGGAACGAAGGTTGGAGCGGTTCTGCCGTGTTTAATCGACATTCAGATTCACGGAACGTCTCGTTATTCCACGCTTTCCCAAATGCTTCCTTTAATCCGTCTAAAAATGTAGATTTTTCATCAGCGAGCTGCAGATTTACGTAAACTATCTGTCCTCGTTTATCCGTTCTGCTCCCAGCACATTCCGATGTCCAGACTCATCAGGAGCACTCAGAGCTGCAGATACCAGTTTGATCCCAGAGGAGCTCACGTGCGCTCGGCCTCGTGCACGGAGACGCACGTCTACCTGCCCTTTTCTCACCTGTGAGTCCAGCCCTGGGAGCCTCTCCTCTGTCGCTGTGAAACACTTGAATCCTCATCTTTCTCATACTCAGAGACAACGGGATCTCGTCTGTGGTGACTCAAGAGCTCAGCTTTCAAGGCGTGAAACGGATCAGCACCAGAACCTTTGGTGAGTGACTTCAGTTTTAGGTGTTTTTCAAGTTCCATCTTCTGATGTTTGAACATTTGTGTCCACAGATGCAGAGCGTCTCCAAGCCAAGCCTCTCCATTTCCAAGACCCAGAGGATAAAAGTCCAGTCCAGACAAAGGAGGCAGTTCTGAGAACCCTGCAGGAGCTGGTGGCTCTGGCGGGTTCGGATCAGGGTCCAAAACGGACCAGCCTTTTCCAGAAGCTGGTCTCCAGCATGAGAGTCCTGAGAAATGAGACCCTCAGCCAGGTGGTCTCTGAGATGGTGGAAGTGTCCCGCTGGCTCACCTTCCAGGCCCTGATCCAGTGTGGAACTCCAGAGTGCTCCAGCGCCATCATGCAGCTGATCCGGACCATGGATGGAGCCGGGCTTGAGCTGGACTTTCTGGTCTACGGGCTAAGTCTGCTGGCGGACCCTGATGCTGCACGTGTGCGAGTCATTTTGAGTATGGCTCAGTCCAAACAGACCCGAGCCATCATGTTCGCTCTAGCCCACACGGTCAGGAGGTGAGTACAGAACCGGGTTCACGGTGCCACAGGAAGGAGGAGGAGTCTCAGGGTCCTGGAGCTCAGTCCGCATCCCAGAACCCAGATGATCTGTGTTCAGTAACGGTTACAGGGATGGTCCTGTTCTCTTTGGTCTGGGCTGTGTGGAGAAGTTCTGGTCAGTCGTCCAGAACTGAGTCCCAGCAGGTCCAGACCAAAGACAATTGGACATCTCTATTTGGTAGAGGGCCTGTATTGATATTGCCCAGGGACACAACAACTGGGACAGCCTGGGACTCGAACCTGCAACCCTGTGGTCACGGGGCAGGGACACATCCTTGAAGACTTTTCACGTCTTTGAGGAATTTTCTCAGTTCAAACAGAAAAGCAGTCGGATCTTCATTCGTGCGCGCTAACCGCACTCCCGATCCTCCTCCAAAGGTCGTTTGGGTCGGGCTGGTTCTGGTCCCAACAACAGCTAGAACCAGAACCCTAACAGCCTTTGGTAGGAGAGGACCAAACACCAAGACTCTCCTGTCTGAATGGCGAGGAAGGCCCTGAGAGGACAGGGGAGGATGTCTCTGAGGCTCCAGCAGCCGTGGATCTGATCTCCAGACAGTTTCACATCTGGAGTGGGACCCGTACATCTCACACGTGGACAAGGACAACAAGTCTGAGAAACAGACGAATGAAGCTCGTTACGTGACTCTGTTTGACTACAGGAAGTTCCTCCACAGAGGAGCAAAATGTCTTCAAGGACAAGAAGATGTCTGAACCTTCTGATTCTTACCCGTTTGTCTCAAAGATCTCAGGTCTACCAGAAATGTGATGAAGAACCGAGAAACCAAGCTAAAGCTGATAATTGTTCACAGGTTCCATAAAGGAGACGTGACCCCAGAGGTCACAGAGGTGTCAAAGTTCATGGAGATGCTCCTGAACGACTGCTCAGTAGAGGAACAGGACTCGGACCTTTCTTCAGATCCAGAGGAGGTGGCTTTCCTCGTACTGAAGGTATCGAAAATTTCTCAGCAGAACCTCACCAAACTTAGAGTCACTGAAAGTTCTGAGATGTTCTCCTCGTCTCCAGGTGGTCGGGGTCATGGGTCAGGCCATGCAGGATGTCAGTCCAGCCCTCGTGTCCTCCGTCCTCAGATGTGTCCAGAAAACAGACATCCTCTTGTCCAACCAGAAGGAGGCCATACGGGCGCTCAGGAGGATGGAGCTCAACGATGAGGTGAGCCAGAACCATCAGAACCACGCAGACCCATCAGAACCACAACGCATGTATACTAAAACAGTTTTTGGGTTTGAGCACAGATCAGAACCGCTCTCATTGAGGTCTACCAGGACCCTCAGAGTCCCGTTGAGAAACGTCTGGCAGCTTATCTGGCTCTGATGAAGAACCTGGACCCGACCCTCATCAGAGATGTGCTGAAGGACCTGAAAGACGAGAAGGAGGAGATTAAGAACTTTGTGGTTTCACACCTGAAAAACCTCCAGAACTCTGAAGATCAAACATCTGAGTGAGTAAAATCTGCTTCTGCTGGGCGAGGTCAAAGGTCACAGAGGAAGAGATGCTGGAGAATCTGATCTAACTCCAGCAGCAGCTGGAGAACCTGAGTTAACCTCTAGAACAGATACATTATCTGCATCACTTTGGGTTGTTTTTTCTTCCTGCAGACTCAGAGAGGTGATAGAGTCGGCTCTTCGGGATCATCCAGATCCCAAAAACCGCATCTGGGACGGATTGTCACAAAACTACAAGGTGGATTCTCCTCTGGGTTCGGTCCAGACCAACATCATCTTCGACGAGAGCAGCACGATGCCCAAGGAGATGACGCTGGAGGCCACCATGAAGGCCTTCCACCTCAAACACGACGTGCTGGAGGTTCGAAGCCAGCAGAAATGCTTTATGTCACAAAGTACGAGTTTTTATAGGAATTCAAATATCTGGCGGGAATTCTTCTCTAGGTTGGTGTTGATGCAGTGGGATTTGGACCGACCATCGAGGCTCTTTTTGGGAGGAAAGGTTTCTTCCCTGAATCCATCTCCAGGCTGATGGATTTTGCCGGCGACGCTCCGATGGTCAGAGAGATTCGGGACAGGATGTTTCCACGTCAGGACAGGATGAGGAGACAGGTGAAGAAAGGTTTGGATTCGTGAAACACTCCTAAGGAGGATGAATGAAGTTCAGACAGCAAACATCTTTCCAGGTTCCCGAAGATCATCTGAAAACCCTCAGAGATGCTTTCCAGAAACTCCTGAATGATGTACGATTCTCTCCGTCTCCGGAAGCCACTGCATATCTCCGACTTCTGGGAGAAGAAATAGGATACATGAAGACCAGTGAGATGAGAAAGCTGTTGGAGACCTTCTTCATGTACCACCAAGTCTTCTTCAGGGTCCTCCCTGCACAGGTCAGATCCGCTCAGCGGTGAGACGTAAACATGGAAGTTTCCTAAAACCCAACCAGCTCGTCTTCGAGCGGATTCTTTGCTGTCACAGGCTATCCGGGGTCCTTAACCCTCTGGGGTCCATGGACGCGTATACGCGTCTTTTGAACAGGTCTGATTTGGGACGCTGTAGCAGCAAGGCTCCGCCTCCCTGAGTTTCGGTTTCGGTTCAGCTTTAAAAAAGAGATTATAAACTACACCCAGTTTTTAAGTTGTGTTAACAGGCAACGTAAAAGCGGAGTTATACTAAACTAACAAACCACCTGTTTGTAGACAATCTGATAACTTGTCAAAACAGCAGTTTAGTAATCCGTGAGAGGGAACGTGCTTGTGAACATGAACACATGAGATCCTTTTGCTGTTGGTGGAAGTCTCACATATAGCATCATTACGTAGCTGAGAGAGAGAGGAGGGCCGCACGAGGAACCAGATAGGTGCAAAAAGGAGCCGCTTCACGGGGAAGGAGTGGCGCGAGCGGAGTAACAACAAACAATTAGACAGATATTGACGGTAAACTTCATATTTTGGAGCGATCCGGACAGATATGTTGTCTCTGCAGTTTAGTAGGCTTTTATTAGGCTTATATAAAGGATGATGAGAAGGATAAATGTCCACCAGGCAGTTCACATAGTACGGCTGTTTTTAACTGGAAGCAGAGGAAGTGGGCGGAGACTCACAGCCGGAGTCTGAGGCAAATAGCGAGGATGTTGATGACGATGTGGCAGATCCATCCTTCCTCATAGAAGAGTTGGGTCATGATGAGGTAGAGGATGAAGGCAGAGGTCCAGCTCCTCGGAGATCCAACAAGAGGAGTGGGCGGCGCCGCGCAGCAGTCAGATCTCGATCTCCGCGGCGTGAGACAGAGCCACTCCAAAATGCATGTACATTATTGCCAAATTAATAAAATAAGTATAAATTCAGATAGTCCAGGTTGTCCTGAAAAAAAAATGATACCCCATAAGGCAATATTTATTGTTTTTATTAGAAAATACAAAAGAAAAACCAAAATGAGTCAAAAACGGTGATTTACACTCTGGACCCCAGAGGGCTAATATAAAAAATAAAGTTATTTGCTATATTTATTCATATTTTTATAAATGTATAGTCTAGATTACCATTCTAAATTATAAAAAACACATCTGTCATAAATGTTTGTTGGTTTCACAGTAAAATAAACAACTTTTTTCCATTTTGGATTTTATGTTTTTGAGTGATTTAAGGTCTAATATGCAACCCATTTATGCCCAAATATAAAAAATAAGTATAAATTCATAAAGTCCAGGTTGTGCTGAAAAGGTTGATCCACATAAGGCAGTGGTTATGGATTTTATTTTGGAAATACAAAGGAAAACTCTAAATTAGTCAAAAACGATAAATTACACCCTGGAGGGTTAAACAGTCTTAAATTAGCTTTTCCAAGTTTAAGGCCTTAAAAATCCTTAAAAATGACAAATAATCGTTAAATCCAGTTTCCAAAGGTCTTAAATGACCAAAGACCCAATAAACGAGATTCTTTTATTTCTATAAAATTTTCGTGAATTTCTAGTTGGTGTTCAGCGTTTTTTGTGTACGATGTTGCCGTAAGCGGAACCGTACACGTTCAGTTGGTTGTGAAAGGGGGCCTTTTTTAGATGAGCACATTAGCTGGTTAAGCTAGTGGGAGTTTGCGCCATGGGGAAGTGCAAGTTTAATGGTAACTGGATGGCTAATCCCACGTTTGCGATGTGGTTAGCGCCGGTTCCAGGCAGTAGCTGGAAATTATAGCTTAAATTTGGTCAAAGTGGTCTTAAAAATTCTTAAATTTGGCTCCCTTAAAGCTGCAGATACCCTGGTGTCAGTAAAACTGGATGAAAGCTAAACCTTTTCAGGTCTTTTGCGTATTTTTGACTGTTTTGCCACCAAATAGTTCCCGAGCGCAGCTGCAGCTCACGGGGAGGGGTCGAACGCGGAGGTGGATTTCACCAGTGCGTGATGATGACGATGGGACCGAAACTTTACTCAGCAGAAACTGGTCTCCATTTCTTCTCTCCTGAAGGCCTTCTCTCAGCTCACATCCAGCACAGAAAACCAGCTGTTCTTCCACTACATCTTCATGGATAACAGCTTCTGTCTTCCCACTGCTTCTGGTTTTCCTCTCAAAGTATTCCTGTCAGGTATATTTGCACCTGGAGCTAAAGGAGGCCTGATTCCCTCGGCCACGGTGAGTTTTCCATCCTCATCGTCTTAAAGGTAGGATTTCTTTTAGTTTGAATGTTTGAGTCTTTGTTCTCTGCTCCCTCAGACCCACTTGTCCTTCATGCCTTCAGCTGGCTTAGAATTCATCACCCAAATGGGCGTGCACGTTCCAGACTATGTGGATGCAGGGGTTGAGATGCACACGAACATTTACCACGAGAGCTCCTTTAATGCTAAAGTCACGCTGAACAGGAACCAGATTAAACTCTCCATTCCTGCTCCCAAGTCCAGCACTCAGCTGTTCAGCATCAGGTCTGCAGAGCAGCTCTCTCTCTCTCTCCAGGTTCTGTCATGTTGTTCATCCTCCGTCTCTGTTTCTGAAAACAGCAACCAGCTGCTGTCCATTTCCTCTGGTCAAGCTAGGATGGTGCCGTCTCTGGTGGAGGACCGGGTCGACTCCACCGACTGCCAGCCTCTAATCAGAGGACTGGACCTGTGCACCATAGTGAGCTACTCCAACGCATCATCCATCCAACAGGCTCCGTATTTCCCTCTGACTGGAGAGACAAAGTAAAACTGGATGGATGTATTTGAGCTGAAACCCGTCTGAGAAAGATTATTAAACTTAATTAAAGTCGTTGTTTCTCTAAGGTTTGCCGTTGAAATCCAGCCCACGGGCAAAGTTACAGAGTACACGGCCACCATCGCAGATGAAACGCTCAGAGAGGGTAAAAAGGGTCGACACAAAGTCGAGTCCCTAAAGCTGACTCTAAAAGCCGAAGGTACGACTAACACACCATGTTTGGATTTGTGAGGAATGGAAACCTGTCTGGCGGTCCTGATAAGTAGCTCTACCCATCTCCAGGCCCAGACTGAATGAACACATGAATGACTGTAGGTCACAGCCAGCAGGAGAAAGAAACAACACAACGTCTTTAGTTTCTGTTCCTGATTAAAAAGCAGCTCTTTATGTTCATATCTTAGTAAAATGTGTTGAATCTTTTAAGCAGATCCTTGTTTGATTTGGGAGTAATTCTATGCTGATGATTACATTGTTTACACATTGAGTTTAAAAATTTAAAAGTACATTTCTGATCTTTACCTGATGAGACTTTAAAACAGGAGCGAAAACATGAACAACTAAAAACAGCCAGTTATAATTCTGTCTTCTGTATAATCAAACCATCTAGGAGAAGAATCAACGGAGGCGACCGCATCTCTGAAGTACAACCGTAACAAACACCTGGTCAGCAGTGAGATTAAAATTCCAGATTACGATGTGGAAGCAGGAATAAACCTGGCTGTGACCAGCAGTGAGCATAAAGGAGAGAAGATGCAAATCCTCACCCTCGATGTCACCAACAAGAACGTTCCCCAGCTCTCTCTAGTAGGACGTGCGAGGTAAACATCCTGAAACATGACACAGGAGGTCCAGGTACCACCTATGTTCCTAACCGAGCACTTCGCTCTCAGACTGCAGGTTTACTGGAGGTTCCCAGAATATCTAAAAATAGGTTGGGAGGCAGATCTTTTAGCTATCAGGCTCCTCTCTTGTGGAACCAACTTCCAGCTTTAATCCATGAGGCAGACACCTTGTCTACTTTAAGACTAGGCGTAAAACATTTTTATTTAATAGGTTCTATGGTTAAAATCTGATGTTAGCCCAGATCTGGACAAGTGGGGGAGTAGAGGGAGGTGGAGTGTACAGTCGGTAAAGACGGCTCTCCCATGCCCCGTTTTTCTCTTTAACTGTATTATTTCCTGCTATTTCAGCTGTTAACTTTAGTTTTTCTCTAAGTGTTTTTCTCCCCAGAAGAAGCTACAATGATGTTCTGCTGAGCTGTGGTGGCCTCATGGAGGGGGCCATCGTCTAGCACACTGCTGCTAACCACTAAAACATTCTCCCTCTCCCGATAATAACTTTTTACCCTCTTTGACATAGAATGTGCTACTACTAGTTTATCTGTTTAATTATAGATCCACTAGGATAAATACAATAAAGTTTATCTCTCGCCAAATAGAATATTTACTAAGAAATCACAATGTAACCATAGAAACACTACTTGGTATATATGGTGTGTGTGTGTGTGTGTGTGTGTGCGTGTGCGTGTGCGTGTGTGTGTGTGTGTGTGTGTGTGTCTGCTCTGTCCTCCATCCCCAGTGAGTCGTGGAGGATGGCTGCTTATACTGAGCCAGGATTCTCTGGAGGTTTCTTCCTGTTAAAAGGGAGTTTTCCTCTCCACTGCCGCTGCATGCTTGCTTAGTATGAGGATTGCTGTATAGTCACTGACACTAGTCAGTGACTCGATGCGACCTGCTGGGTTCCTTATATAGGACATTTGTTACTGATTGGCTTAATGAGCTGACCTGTTTTGGGATGTTTACTGTGTGAAGGTCCTCGAGACGATTCTGGTCCTGATTTGGAGCTTTATAAATAAACTTGAATTGTATTGAATTGAGTTGTAAACCTTCAAATCCTTGTTTTAAACAAAGATGTGACATGATGAGGGAGGCCATGCTGCAGCTTCAGATGGACGTCCCCTCTCTGAAATCTAATACCTTCATCAGTGCAGTCCTGAAGAACGATGACAATCTCCTGCTGGATACTGAGACGGTCGTGCAACTCCACGAAGCATCATACCAGCAGAGAGCTTCTCTAAAATACGGTAACCTCTGGTAATTAGGTTGACATGTAAAGCGGATTATCGTCTGCATATCTGAAGATGCGTTTGGATCTCCTCACAGACGATAACAAGTTTGAAGTGGAAGTGAAAACTGACATGAATGCTAAGATAAAGCATCTGATGCCAAATGCAGAGGAACATCACAGGCAGCTACAGACGCTCATTGATGATATTTTAGACCAAAGAGTCACTAAAAGTGATATGAAACTGCGTCATATTGTCTCCAAAGGAATTGAGGTAAATTTGACTTAATTTTTATTGCAACCTTCAAAGACAGATGAATAAAAGCCAGACCAGATATTTTTGTTTACCGGTGGACCTGACGACTCAGCAGTAGGAGGTGTGGTTGCATTCTGACTGGTTTTGCTCTTTGTGCCACTCTGAAGGCAGGAAGCATTTGGCTCGACAAACTGACAACACAGTTCCCGTCTCTGCGAAGCCTTCGCAGCAAAAGGAGCCTCTCCGACCTCACCTTACCACCTCTGCCTGAAAAACTGTTTCTGCAGCTGTGAGTTTCTGAAACAAATCTAAGAAGTGTTAATGACCTCTTATTGGGCCAAAGCCACATTTTATAATGTCCATTTCATTTGATCTCTGCAGGGACAACTTGTTCCGATACCAGTTCAACAAAGAGAAGGTCATCATCTCGCTTCCTCTTCCACTGGGAGGCAAAACTTCAGAAGAGCTGAACCTTCCGAAGACCCTGTCTGTTCCTGAGATAGATCTATCACTGATAGGGTTATACATCCCCGCCAGGAAGCATTTTCTGCCATCATTTTCTGTACCGCTATCGTTGGACGTCTCTGTTCCTCTTCTTGGTCTGAGCAAAGCATCGACCAGGATCCACAGCAGCTTCTACACCTGGGAAGGTTCCATCTCTGGAGGCAACAACACTGTTGATGTTCCCAGCTATGTGGTACAGTACAAGTCCATAGCTCAATCACCTCTGTGTCTGCTATCCCACAAACTTGAAGGTAAAACCTTCTCTTATTCTTTATTTTTGCTTTGTTAGATTAACATCTGGATGATGTAGTTTGGGAACAAAAGGAGGAATGATCAAATTAACCATCTGGTACCCTTTCTTTGTTTAAAGGTGTTGGGATGGTTTATGGAAGAGCCGACGACCATATCAAGTATCTTCTGAATAATTCTTTCAGCCACTGCCTCATCGACATGAGTTTCAGTGCCTTGGAAACATTACGGGTGTCGAACAAACTCAACGCACTAGCCAATTACAAGCTAGAGGCCTCCAGCCCTCTGGGCCTTCATGCATTTCTTTATTATTCTGCTCAGTCAACTTCCACGTTGAATTCTGATGAAGTCTCAGGAGATGGTACAGTAGATGGACTACTAAAACTAGGCCCGTTCTACACCAACACCTCCTACACCCATAACTACTACCTGCGTCCGCTGGATCAAGAAGGAAGAGGAGAGTCCACCTTACATTTTGACTCGCCTCTCTTCCAGTTTAAGAACATGATTCAAGGTGTCTACGCGAACTCTGAGCTGAATGTTGTCTCCAGAACCAACACCAGGAACGAAAACTTCAAACATGCGGCAGAGCTCAAGTATAAAAACGCACAGCTGACCCTAAAGTGTAACGTTGTTAGCTCTGCAATGGGAAAATTATTCAAAAACCAAGTTGAGCTTGGACTATCTCACGGTATGTCCATCCTCCGAATTGAATCACAGGCAGACGATGACAAAAGCAGAGTTTACTCACTCATAACTGGATCTCTGGACGCAAACGGGCTTGAGGCGACCTCTGAGGGTTCCCTTACCCTTCACATAGGGTGCGGGATGCATAAGGCTTCTGTAAGAATTGGGAGGAACAGTGTAACCTTTGGTGGAATGAACAACATTCAGTGTAGCCCTGTTACAGCGGAGAACACCTTCAATGGTGCCATCGACTCTGACGGCGCTTTCTTTTTCTCGACTACCAAAGCAATGGCTGAGGAGGGCATAGGAGTGCTGAACATCGAAGGGAAAATCACAGCGTCTGAGGCATCTTTGAGCAGCGACTTAAAGGGCCACGCGTACGATGCATCCATAGCTAACAACATGAACATCGTACTGAACAGACGAGCTCTGACTTTCACTGGAGACTCAAAGGGAGCGTTGAGACAGATCAAAAGTGAAAACAGTCACACCCTAACCCTCACTCTGTGGACTTTCAGCCTCCGCTCCAAAAGCGACAACTTCATCTGCGAAGACATTTACTACAGGCAAAACACTAAGGTTGATATAAAGCCGTTTGTTATGGTGGTCGACATGATCAATGACCTCAGGATTTATGACCTCAGTTTGAATAAAGGGGGTCACCTCAAGCTTGAACCTCTTAAGGTGGATCTCAGTGGAAGTATGAGGGAAGCTTATGGAGAAGAACATGATATTAAGCATACCTATGAGCTCACCTACAAAGATCTGGCTGGTTCACTAAAGGTCAGCACATCTGGAAACATAATGGATGCCAAGCTAAGTCACAACTGTGATCTGGAATTTGCAGGATTTTCTTTAACGTCGATATGCAAGGCACAATTCAGGTCTGAACCGCTACGCTTTGATGGTGTGATTCGCACAATGGCATTGCCTTTCAGTCTAAATGTTGATGCTTCAGTTAACAGTAATGGAGAGATAAATCTACATGGGAAGCATTCTGGACAGCTGGCCAGTGCGTTGTTGTTTAAAGCTGCGCCGTTAGCTCTTGCATGCTCATATGACAGTCAGGTTTCTACCAACCATCGATTTCCAAACAGAGAGGCCTCTACTACCTTAACCAACAAATTTGAAGGCCTTCTGATTCCAAATGACCAATCTTTGCACTGGAAAGTGAACTCCAAACTGGGCAACCATGCATACCAGCAGGACATCAGTGTTTACAATGACCCTGAGAGAGTTGGAATTGAGTTTTCAGGAGTTATCCTGACAGATGTCCTTAACAGACACAAGAGATCAGGACCAGAATACCAAAAGTTCAGTACGTCTGGTTTCCTTAAGTATGACAAGAACAGCGACTGTCACATAATCGAGATTCCATTCATAGAAAGCTTCCCTGCTGCCTTTGAGAACTTCAAGAACACAGTTGTACAAGCGCTGGAATCTCTCCATCAGTGTATACGCAACTTAGACATAAATCAGCTGATCACAGACGTTAGATCCAGCTTAGACCGGCTACCAATGCATGTGAAGAACTTCATGAGAAAAATGGACTTGGAGAACAAAGTCAATCAAATAAAAGGGAAACTTGATTATTTGACCAATGAATTTTCAATAACAATGGATGACT
Source organism: Nothobranchius furzeri (assembly GCF_043380555.1). Classification (NCBI taxonomy): domain Eukaryota; kingdom Metazoa; phylum Chordata; class Actinopteri; order Cyprinodontiformes; family Nothobranchiidae; genus Nothobranchius; species Nothobranchius furzeri. The sequence continues at coordinate 44,522,841 of NC_091758.1, read as the reverse complement.
TGGAGCTTATAGTGAGTAACGCGAAGATAAAATTAGAAAATACAATAATGGACGTAGTTACAAAAGTTCGAGAATTAATTTCAAACATGGAGGAGTTTATCAAGGAGGGACAGCTCTCTGGTAAGATAGAGAATCTTCTTTCAGATCTTGGAACTCTGCTTCAGGACTTTGACGAAAAGTACAAAATTAAAGAGTCGCTTGTAAAAACGTTTGATGTGATGGAGGATATAATCAAACAGATAGATTTACAGAAGCTCGGGGAAAGCAGCGCTACATTCCTGCAAAAGCTCGATTCTAAGTACGGAATCATGGAGACCATCAAAGAAACTCTGTCCCAGCTAAAAAAGATTCTGAACCAACTCAACCTCGCCAGTTTCCTGGAAACCTTAAAGCGTGACCTTCTCTTGATTGACTGGGCCTCCTACGTTGAGCAGTTTTCATATGAAATCCCCGCAGCAGAGATCGCAAAAGTGATGGAGTCTATGAACGAAGTCATCGTCAACTGGATTGATGAATATGAAATCCCCAACAAGCTGAATGCCGTGTATTCTTACTTCAAAGATTTATTTCTGAAATATGAACTTGATGACATTTTGAAAGAGTTAATGGATCAGGGCCTGGTTCTCATCAAACAGTGGAAATTTGAAGAAACTGTGCAATCGGTTGTAGAGGCTCTAAAATCTATTAAAGTTGAGATGATTTATGATAAACTTATGGACGTTCTGTTCAGTGTGACTAACAAGCTCAAAGAAGTCGACTTTAAGAAAAGTATAGATGACCTTAATAAGAAAATGTCTTTGTTTCTAGAGTCTCTGAAGGAATATGACTACAACGCATTTGTGGATGAGACGAACATGAAGATTGATGAATTGATAAACTACTTTAATTATCAGATTAAAAAATATGAGATTGTGGAAAAGTTTGAGGCTCTCAGGCAGTTTTTCAGAGAAATCCAAAGTTCAATTTATACATATTTGAATGAACTTAAAAACACAAAAGTGGCTGACGCGCTGAAGAGACTGAAAGATGTAATTGATGCTGCTTTTTACAATGATGTCAAACTGAAGATGAAGGACATTCTCGAGGACATGAGGCAGCGGATTCTTGACATGGATATCAGAGATGAAATCAGCATCTACCTCCAGAGAGGAAGTGAATCCTACAGGAATACAGTCGCCTACCTTTCTGCACAGTTTAATGGGCTGTTGGAATTGATGAATGCGGCTGAAGACAAGAAGATCTTCAGTCAGATGAAACAAGCCATGGACAGACTTTTTGACCAACTGAAAGTGGCAGAAATTGAAGTCCCTACATTTACGGTCCCATTTACTGACCTGGTTATTCCAGGATTCACATTAAACATCAACAAGCTGCAGGAAATCAGCATCCCAGCTCAGGTGTCAGTTCCAGAAATCACTGTCTTCGGCTCCTACACGATCCCTGCCTTCACTATAGACTTTGAATACATCAAAACTAAGATAGTTGCCATCATAGACGAAATTCGAGGAATTGAGATTCCAACGTGTGATCCAGAGGACATCTTTGGTGACCTGAAAGTCCTCTACATGTTTAACCTGCCTGACCTCACTTTCCCAGAAATTACTCTTTCAGAGATCACATTTCCACTGATCAGCATTCCCAAAACCAATCTGGAGGACTTTGAAATCAAAATGCTTACAATTCCAGATGTTACATTGCCAGAGATTCCCAGTGACATTTGTATCCCAGTCTTCGGTAAGCTCTTTGGAGAACTTAACTTTAATTCCCCTCTGTACATTCTTGTTACTTCAATAAAACTTGAAAACTCAACCTCTAATTTGAAAAACCCACAGTTCACAGCCACACTTGTTTCTCATGCACGCTCACCCATCGAGGTCCTAGAGCACACCTTTGAAGCCACAGCTCAGCTGGAGGCTCCTAGAATGAAGAAGTTGCTTTTCACAGAAACTGTGAAAGCAACACATGCAGCCTTCTCAGTGAACCACCAAGGGTCTCTGATGCTTTCTGGGTCTTTGGCTGAGGCTTCTGCAAAGACAACCGCCAAGGCCCAAACCAAAACATATACGGCAGACCTAATCAACACTGTGGCTCTTTCATTAAAGAGTGGAATATATGCAGCGGTGGACACAACCTACAACCACAACGTGGACATCCCATCCATAGGAACTTCATGTCAGGCGTTTGTGAAACAAAGCATAACAGCTAGACTGGAATCTGGCGGCATTAGCGTGACTGGTGAAACCAGCGGGAATAAAAAATGGTCCATTCAAGACTTCTCTGATGAAGGGACGCACAAAAGCAATGTAGAATTTAACGTTGATGTCAGCACTGCAAAGTTGATTTTCACAGGTGAAACAAACTGTAAGACCCTGACATCAAAGCAAAGGCTGACTGTTGAGTCTGCATTCCTGAACCTCCTCACTGTAGAAGCAACATCTGAAACCAAAACACCGTCTGCCCAGAGCCTTATGGTCCTAAACGGAGAGGTTCATGTTGGAGACCTGAGAGCTGCTCTAACAGTCTCTCATGATGCTGAATTCACTGAAGATCTGATAGGAACTATGTCCAATTCTTTGGAATTCATGGCCTATCCATTCAGCGTTACAATCGATGTCAAAAACAAAGTGAACTCTAAAGTCTTCCTGCCCCTGAAGCTCTCTGGTAAGGTGGATCTCCAGAATAATTATGGCGTTGTTCTGAACTCTGAGAAACAGCATGCATGTTGGTTTGCTTCAGCAAGATTCAATCAGTACAAGTACAGTCACAATGTCACCACAGAACACAACGACAGACACATCTACGTCCAATCGTCTGCTGAAGGAGAGGCCAACCTGGACTTTCTCACCGTCCCTCTCTCCATCCCAACAATGACTGTACCCTACCTTGGAATTGAAACTCCTGAGGTCAGAGACTTTTCTCTGTGGCAAGATGCTGGACTGAAGTTTTTGCTGGTCAACCCTCAACAGTCATTTGATATGAATCTGAAGCTTCAGTATCACAAGAACCCCGATGTGCACAGCTTTGAGTTACTCCTTGAACCACTCTACACTGCAGTCAGTGACAATGCCAAGACCATCCAGTCTCAGTTTGAATCGTACAGAGACAAGGTAGTCACACTTCTAAAGGATTCGTACAACGAGGCCAAATCACACTACATCAAACACAAAGTTGACACTTCCAGCCTTCCTCCGAGAATCTTCAGAGTCCCTGGGTACAAAATCCCAGTACTGAATATACAGGTGTCTGCCTTCCGTGCTGAGATGCCAGCCTTCAGCTTCTTTGTTCCCAAGGAGGTCACCACACCAAGCTTCAGGGTCCCAGCTCTCGGGTTCTCCGTACCGTCCTACATCCTTGTGCTGCCATCTCTTAGGTTTCCTGTCATCCACGTTCCCGAAACCTTAAGTCAAATAAAGCTGCCTGCTTTCACTCTGCCCCCATTTCAGGACCGGATCGTGATCCCAGCTTTGGGAAACATAACCTGTGACTTCTTCTTCAAATCCACCGTGATCACCCTGAACACCAACGCCGGCCTTTACAATCAGTCAGACATCGTAGCACGCTTTGGGGCCTCCTCTGTGTCTGTATTCGATGTTCTGAATGGAAAACTGGATGGCACCACCAGTGTGACGAGAACGAGGGGTTTAAAGCTGGCCAGCACTGTCTCTCTGGAGCACAACAATATGGAAGCCAAGCACGAATGCTCTGTTAGCCTCACCAAGAGGAGTCTGGAAGCTTCTGTGGCTAACACTGCAAAGGTTCATCTACCATTGCTCCAGCTGGAATTCAGTCAGGAACTCACAGGAACTACCAAGACCAAACCAACAGTTTCCTCCAACACAAACCTGAGATACATGTTTAACGTTCCTCAGATTGCTTTCGTAGGGAAAGGAAGCTTTGATTCGAGCTGTGAACTGGAAGCTCTCTCGTCTTTCCTGTCTCTGGAGACGTCAACCCAGGGAAAGTCTGATGTAATGATAATGGACAGCATTAGTTTTGTTGCAGATGTGGACAATAAGGAGAGTTTCCACATGAATGCTAATGACCTACGTTCAACTGCTAGCACAGCTTTGAGACTAAAGATGGACAAGCAGGAGTTGCAAAAACGAAGCTTACCCGACAGCCTGGTCTCCTTTGATCTGAGCAACAGTCTGGCTCTGGGGGTCTCCCTGAGACGCGTCTTTGCCAAGGTTCTTCTCACAAGCCACAATAGGGTCAACCTAGATCCCTTCGACACAAACGGGTCTCACACAATCAACGGAGAGCTAGATGTAGTTCCTTTAAAAAGCTTCAGTGCGACCATGAGCGTCGGTGTGAGTCAGCTGAGTGGTTCGGGTTCAGCTGGACTTTCTCAGAACATCAATGTGGTCATCAGCTCCAGGAAGCAGTCCTTGGCCTGGAGTGGGAGGGAGCAGCTGGCTTCTTTCATCCAAGCTTGTGACTTTATTATTTTCAACGATGAATCTGAAACGGGCCTAAACGTTTCAGGATCTGTGGAGGGTCACCTCGCATTCCTAAAGTCAGTCAAACTTCCTGTTTATCAGAGATCCCTGTGGGATGTGCTCAAATTTAATGAAGTCACAAATATGGATAACTTACAATTCCTAAACATTTCCTCAAGTCTGATATACACAAAGAGCTCAGATGGAAATAATTATCCCATACCTTTTAAATTATCTGAAAATGGCGTCACTTTTAGCATCCCTTTGATCAGCATTCCCATTCCTACTTGGGTAAAAGAGATTCCTCACTCCTTCAGGAAAATAGACATCAGGTTTGAAAGCGCTGACATTCCAGATCATCTCACTCTTCCCCCTGCAATCCCGATCCCAGCCTTTAACATTCCCTTTACCAGTTTTCAAGTTGAACCATTTACGATTGATCCGGAGAACCTGAACATCCCTAAACTGATCACCACCAAACCTTTTGACATTGTGCTTCCTGGTATTCCGGTCCTGTCAGTGCCAAGTTACCAGATCAACACGGAGTACCTACAGGACACAGGGCACTTCCTGTCAGTCAGAATTCCAGAGTATGAAGTCACATTGTCCTCCTTCACAATTCCTAAATCTCTTGCCATCGGAGCCTTCACCGTCAGCCTGGATGATGTCACCACCCAGATATCCAACTTTCAACTTCCATCCATCATTATCCCGAAGCAAAAGGTTCAGATCCCACAAATGACCCTCAATCTTCCTTCCAGTGTGTTCATCCCAACGTTTGGTTCCCTCAGGACCTCGCTGACCGTTTCTTCCTCCATTTATAAAGCTGTAACAACTGCTTCAGTAGAAAAGGAGGCGTCTGACTTCGTAGCGTCCTTCAGTTCCTTCTGCACATCCACCATGGTCTTCTTGGAATACGATCTCTCCGGTAAGACAGATTCCATGTTAATTGTGTGGATTCACCACATTTAAAACCCGTTTTGTAGCTTTATTCCTGCCTGTGTTGTTGCAGCCAACGCCACCGTTGGATGTGACGACGGGACGATGAATCTGAACGGGATTGGCAGGTTTTCCCATGCTGATGGGATTTTAAACTGGCAACATGTTTTATCAAAGCCGTTGAGGTAAGTGGACCTAAGATTAACATTAGACGGCTGATTGTTTGTTTTCATACTTCAGGTTTTTAAGGGCTGAACGTATTTTATGCAGAAGTTATAAATAAAGCTTTAAAAGATTCAACTTAAAATGATCTTTTTCTTGATCTGGAAACAAATTTAGATTTGAGCCGAATTGTTTTTATCTTTTCTTTTTAGAAAAACGCGCCAAATCTCTCGAGGTGATTCTGTAAATCAGTAAGTGTTTGTTTGTTTGTTTTAGTTTGAAATTAGAAACAAACGTAAACAAACCATCTCTTCGTTGGTTAAAAGGGAATCTCGTCACACTCTGAATATCGACTTCAGCAGCCGAACTTTTGCTGACGCGAACTTCCGCTTCGCTTCTCGTAAAGACGCCATCACCGCGTCCGTGTCGTCTCCGTCAGCCGGTTTCCTCGGACTTCATCTCCAGAGGAGGTCTCCATCACAGCTGCATGGAAAACTCTTCAGCCGCTATCTGGTGAGACGAGCTTTCATCGAACCACATTTGTGACGGATTTTGTTGATAAATTATTTTCTAAGGAAAGTTTTTTGTTCAGCAGCTAAAAGTCTCTGAACTCTCTCTCGTCTCCAGTCGTCTCCTGAGAAGGACACCAACGTTTTCACGGCCAAGGCTTCGCTGAGGAACGCAGACAAGCTGGTCCTGCAGACGTTGTGGAACCCGGACTTCCTCAGCAACGTGGCTGAAGGCTTTAGGAGCAGAATTCCTGACATGACTGAAGCTCTGCTGAAGTTCATCAACAAATATCACAGCTCACACTTTGGGTTCGATCTAAACCGCGGCAGCATGAAGCTGAAGAACGCCGTTTCTCACCTGGTGGAGGAGTTTTTCTACCAAGTTTCTGTTTGTTTCGGCGCGTTGCAGGACGTGATCCAGATCTGTGCTCATCGGGGTAGAGACGTCTACAGGAAGGTCTCTGACAGCTTGATGCTCATGAATGTTCAGGACTTTACAGACATGGTGGACTTCCAGGTTAAAACTTCCCTCAGACACCTCCAGGATGGGGCGGAGCTCTTCTTAGATTCAGTCACCGAAGTGTTGAAGGACATCAAGTTTCTGTATTCTGGATCAGAGAGGAGGTTCTTCATGGTGGAGATGTTCCAGAAAGCTCATGATTCTGTGTCAGAAAGCTTCAACAAGGGAGTTCAGAAGTTCTCCAGACTCCTGGAGTGGATTTCTGAGCAGATTAGGAGTTTTCAGCTAACCCTACCAGTAAGTGATGTAGTCATTAACGGGAATGAGACGATGGACCAGCTGGTTTTGGAAGCTTCTGCTGCTTCTTATCACGTCAAATCTTACATCAGTGAGAAGCTCGAGACTGTTGCCAACAACCAGATGATGAAGGATCTGACTTCTTCTGTCACGGCTTCAGAACATCATGTGAAGCATCACCTGAGCAGACAGCTGGACTGGTTCAACAGAACTGTTCATGCAGAAGAGATGATGGACCACCTGATCACCAGCGTTCATGCTGCTTCTAGTCATCTCAAAGATGACATCAGCCAGAAGCTCCAGGTGCTTTACAGGATGTGGGACGAAGTTCTCCAGAGCTTCAGTGGGAAAGTGGAGACTCTTCACGTCTCCCTCAAAGATCAGAACACAGACCTTTCTGTTCACGTTGATGAAGTTTACGAAACGTTTCTACGATCCTCGAAGCAGCAAACGGGCAAAGCTCAGAAGCAAACATCCGAGTTGAAAAACCTCCTGAGACTGAAGCTTAGCGAGGCTCACGCCGCTTTAGGGGCGGAGCGAGTAAACGGCCTTTCCAGGGAGTTGGTCAGCATTTTACAGTCAAACATCTCCGAGGCGCTGAGTCACAGTCTGGACCTGGTGAGGAAGGCCTCTGAGGGGACGATGCTGCACATCCGAGTCGGGAAAGAGAAGGTGGATGTTGAGATTCCTCTTCCTTTCCTCTGGAGGTCCTTCAGCGAATGGCCGACTCAGCTCAGACACTAAAATCACTTCTGTTACTAAGTGGTTTCATCATGACTCAGCAGATTAGAAAACTGCTGTTTCATGTGGTTTTGATTCAGACTCTTATTGTGAAGGACTGAAGGAAGTGCTTTGATAATAAAACAACCCAGAACCAAATAATAAACAGAATAAATATGGTCAGGTTCTGGTTCCCTCGCTGTTCTAGATTAAAACAAATTTAAATTTTGACTTTAATTTTGACCCTTTGTCCTAAAGTTTTCCCTCTCTGGCACTAATTAGCTCCCGTAGGGCTGTGTTCATCTTCATGGCTTAATGAAACCTTGTTTACACGCACCATTTCTTTAGTTTTCTGTTTTTTACGGTTGAAACCTGCAAATGTCTCGTGTGTAAGTCAGACTGAGTTGATGAAAAAATGTTTCCTCGTGAATAAAACTGAAATTTGTGAAAGAATAAAGAAAACGTGTTTTGTGAGTCTACCTCTAAGGATTTAGGACAGATTTCCACAGTTCCTGGTTCGAAGCACAGATGATCAGATGTACTGGTCCTGGTAGTAGATCCAGCTCCTCACCAGGAACACTCTGAGACCTGAAGATCAAGGACCAACATTATCTCATAAGTTTGGGTTCATGTTTGTAAAGCAGAGCAAGTCACGATGAATAAAATAAATCAGTGGAGGAGGAGGTGAGCATCTTATCCACTCCCAACTCTAAGGCCTGACGCTTGGCCTCACCTTGATTTTCTTGGATATTACCTGAATGTGGATTAACTTTTATTCCCTGACCGTAACTGATCTTAAGTCAGTTTGTTCTTGCTGTAATAGCTCTTATTCTGTCTGATGGAAACGTGCAAAACTGAAATATTTTTCTCTCATTGTGAAAAAAATTAAAATATTTCTGTTGCACAAGTTAAAGAAAGAAAACAATCTTTTATACAGCGTCTGATAAAAATCACGAGGCACTTCGAAAACATTTAAAATATAATAAGAATTTAAAAAAGAGAATATGTTTAAAATTAAAAAAAATTTAAAATTGTGATTAAAAAAGGTAATGAAAGAGGGAAATCGGTGGATCCCTGGGAAAAGCGGAATAGGTGAAGAGTAGAACAAGGAGAGGCGGCGATCAAGGTCACACCAAAGCCTGAACAGGTGAGTTTTCATGGGTCCAGAGTCTGGGGGACACAGCAGCAGATGATCTGTCTCCTTTGGTCTTTAGCCTGGTGTTGCACAACCAGCAGTTTAGTCCTAAGCGTTTCCCAGTTTCTAAAGTGGACAAGAAGGAAGTATTTGTGGTAAAAGTACAGATGCCACCGTGTAAAAATGTTTTCAGAGAAATAGTTCTGAGGATTTTATTACACCGTGCAGTTATTTTACTGACCAGCAGAGGGCAGTCGGGTCCGGAAGTGACATGTCCTTTACAAGAAGAAGGAACGGGACATTCAGATACATTTAATGATCCTCGTATATACGAGTTTCAACATCCCTTGCGCCCTTGCGTCCCTTTGCTCTCATTAAAGACAGCTCACATAAGGAGGTAGTAAAAATATAAGTAACATAAAATAAGGCTAACAGAAGCTGCGTGTTCAACATGTATGCTTCGTATCTGCAATAGGAAAACACGCAACTTTCTATGATTGGTTAAAAACTACCGCACGCTGTATTTTATCAAGGATTGTTGTAAGTTTAGAACTTTAAAATGAGTTTTGTTGAATCATTGGGAAAGACTTTTAAAATTCGTAGTTTTATTTTGTCCCTGAACACAACACCAACCACAGCTAAACTGACCAATCAGGAAGCGGCGTTATCCGGCAGTGCTGACAGGCGACAGACCGAGAAGCGAAGTAGCATCGATTATTAGATTATGATCAAATTATTCATCAATATTAGGAGGTAAGTACGTTTGTGACCTTATTAAAAACCAGTCAGCCTAGCTGACCACCTGGTTTGTGCTTTAGAGTTTAGTTTACTGCCTATTTCATTTTTGGATATCATGATCAGATTGTCACGTAATTTAGTTTTTTATCTGAAAATGACGTAGATGTGTGACCTGAGGTTTGCGTTGGACTTTGAGCAGAGGTTATCGTGACTTCTTTTATCTCTCTGACCTGAAAAAATCACCTTCGAACTCAGCTGATAATCAGAAAACAGGGGCGGAGTTAAGGTTTCAAACACCAGGGGCCCAAACCGCTGTCAAGTCAAAGTGTTTTCCCCTTTGGAAACCAGTAAAGTTGGTAGGTAGGACCTCTCCCCCGACCCGGAGCTGGCAAGCCACCCTTTTCCGGTCGAGAACCATGGTCTCAGATTTGGAGGTGCTGATCCGCTGATCCTCATCCCAGCCGCTTCACACTCGGCCGCGAACCTACCCAGCAAGAGCTGAAGGTCAGAGCTGGATGAAGCTAGGAGGACCACATCATCCACAAAAAGCAGAGACGAGATTCTCCTGCCACCAAACTCGACACACTCCACACCACGGCTGCGCCTAGAAATTCTGTCCATAAAGGTAATGAACAGAACCGGTGACAGAGGGCAGCCCTGGCGGATCAGAAATGTTCCACTCAGTTCAGATCAGTTGTAAATCCCGTGATCAGATGGCTGTGTCCTAATTTAGAACGCTTTACTTGTGTTTATTTTTTATTTAGGTTTTCTTAGCCAGTGGCTGCTTCGCGCATCTATGATGACTGTTTGCCTTTGTTGGTAGCTGACCAATCAGAAGCAGAACTTTTAGCCTGCGACGCACATGCTGGTTTAACAGAATTACAGTTAGTTGTGTCTGTTGCAGCTGATGACATGGACCCTCACACAGAGTTTATCTACTGCTGCGGCGCCGCCACCGAGCTGCTGAAGTTTGGATCCAGTCCTTTAAGTTCTGAAGATAAACTTCTTTTTCTCGTCGTTCCAGGTGAGTTTAAATAAAACCCGTGATCCTCCAGGTGGGAGTTTCCAGCTGGATTGATGGTCCGTAGAGTTTTTTGTTTAAAAAATATTTTCACATTTTGTTTCTGTATATTTTTTGTTTTTAAATGTTCAAACTATTTTTAATAAAGTTTTAAATGACTTTTTTCAAGAACCTTTTTGTATTTTTCTATAATAAAACAAAGTTAAACTGGATAATGTTTTCTTTCAATAATTTTATTTATTTTCTGAGTTATTAAAACAATTTTCTATAATAAAAAAGTAGTTTTTCTTTATAATGAATAGAAATAAAACCATCTGGTCCGCGTTGGACAGGCTGGTTTGCCTACGTTGACCCGGTCCTTTTTTCCGTGTAGGGAACCCCGGCGTCGTGGGCTTCTATAGAACCTTCATGCAGAATCTCCACAGGTTGTCGGGTCGGCCCGTTTGGGCCGTGAGCCACGCAGGACACTGTGACCCCCCCGAGTCCATGGACATGGTGGAAGGTTTGGACCATCAACTTCCTGCTGTTTCAGAACCGCTCTGAGAACAGAACCTCAGAGAATCAGTTTCTTCTTCATGACTTCAGTTATTTTCTGTTTTTGATAAATAGATTTTTATTTGATTAGTTCTGTCTGATCTTTTTTTAGTATTTCTTATTAAACAGTTTATGTTTATCTAAATTAAAACGAGCTTTTTTATTTATTCGGTTTGGTTTAAATCGGGGGTGTCCAATCCTGGTCCTGGAGGGCCGTTATCCAGCATGTTTTAGTTTTTTGCTTCAGCACACCTGATTTCTATCAGCAGGTGATTAACAGGCTTCTGCAGAGCCTGATGAGCTGCTGCACAGGTGATTCAACCAGTGAACCAGAAGTGTTGGAGCAGAAAAACCACGAAACCTGCTGGATACCGGTCCTCCGGGACCAGGATTCGTTCCGCCTCAAACACGATGTGATGAGTTTGGTTTCAGTAGTTGAGCGATTTCAGGTTTGATCTTCGAAAGCGAAGCGTCCTGACGGTTTCTCTCTGACAGACGCTTCGGCGGCAGAGCGGGACGACGTGCTCGGTCTAAACGGGCAGGTCGAACACAAACTGGCTTTCCTCAGGCGTCACGTTCCCATTGGAACCAGACTGGTTCTGGTAGGACACTCCATCGGCTGTTACATGATCCTGGAGATGCTGAAGAGAAACCCCGAGCTCAAGGTTGTGTTCATGAGATCCACGTGAGAACGCTGGTCTCCAGAGAGCAGGTTTAACAGAACCAACTGAACCCTGCAGGTTCTGAAGGCCATCCTGCTGTTCCCCACCATCGAGCGGATGGCCCAGTCTCCTCAGGGGAAGGTCATGACCCCTGTGTTGTGTCAGATGCGTTACTTGGCCTACCTGCCCGTCTTCCTGCTTTCCCTGCTGCCCGGTGCTGTCCAGGCTCTTCTGGTCCGACTGGTTCTGAGTGGAATCTCCTCCCTGGACCAGTGTGTGGTCCAGTCCTGTGTGGAGCTGCTCAGTGGAGACTGTGCAGGTCCGTTTCTCACAACCTTCTGGAGATTTTCTCTCATCTCTTCTTCATTTTGTTTATTTAGAAGTTTTTTGATCTGTTTGTTCACGTTTTTACTTGAAGGAGTTAAATGATTAGAAAACGCATTTTCATTTAACTAAAGCTGATTTTATTCCTCCTGCAGCTAATTCCATGTATCTGGGAGGCCAAGAGATGAGGAAAGTTTTGGAACGAGACAATTTAACCATCGAGAAGAACCTGGATAAGGTGAGGAGGAGTCCGCTTACCTAATCACACGAATAATTAGATAACAACCGTAACCTGATGATGTTTTCAGCTCATATTTTACTACGGAGCCGCTGACCACTGGTGTCCAGTCACTTATTTCCATGACATCAGGCGGGATTTCCCACAGGGAGACTTCCAGCTGTGTGATAAAGGATTCCGACACGCCTTTGTCTTGGACGCGGGACAGGAAGTTGCCCAGATGGTGGTGGGATGGATCCACGGATCTCTGAGGACATGAACTAGGTTTTACATCCACATAAAGGAACTTAGAAAGTTAATTTAAATACAAATAAAATCACATAAAAAGACATTTTAATGATTTTTTAAATTCTCACATTTCATGTTTTTAGATAAAGATGAAAGAAATTCTGTGTTAATATTTAATTTTTATTTAGTTGTTTACACTCGGTCGTTAGGGATGTCCCATCGCGGCCTTCAGCACTGACCGACACCGATATCGACCCGATACGGTTACCGGTTTCGTAGTGTGGGACGTATGAGAGGCTCGATCAGGTGATGTCACTCACACAGGAAACAGGAAGTTTAAAAACCGACCAGTGTTTTATTACCCTGTGGTTGCATCGGTGTGAACAGCTGAGGCTAGGGACATGAAGAAAAAGATGCGTTAGCCTGGCTCGCCAGACTCGTCCTCGGTTTAAACGGGACGAGTCTGGCAAGCCAGGCTAACAAGTCGAGTGTCTAAAGCTTAAATTTCACACACACAGAAAATCCTCCTGCAGCGTTTTGTGCTTCAAATGCACGATGAGGTTGGATGTTCGTCTCCCCGGTTCTGTTCCACCTCGGGAAACTTGTGCAGGACAAGCGTTGCACCGAGCCAAACTGTCTTTTTAGGACTCTAAAACACTTTTAAATGCAGCCACCGTATATATGTCGATGGCAGCCACGCGGCCGACATCGTTGCTTGCTGCTTTGCGAGCACACGCCGCTCTGATCACGCGGACGATGCGCGCTGGATCTGGGCGCTGGTGGATAGAAATGCTGGAATGGAATTTAAAGCGGAACGGACTGCTGATATCGGAGATTTATGATGCAGTCTGGGCAGATTTCCGATTTCACTATCGGAACGGGACTTCCCCATCAGCCAGGATAAAATGTCTATTTTTAACATAGTTTGATGAAAATAATTAATTTCCTAAAGGTTCTGGTGCATCTTGGCGGCATCTCTAAAAATATTATTTGTGTAATTTTAGGAATCATTTGATCAGGCACCATTCCCATCCGGAGTGTTTTCCAATATTAATCATTTAGTTTTTTTATGACAAACACTTAAGTTGATAAAAATAAACCATCAAACAAAAATGATCAAATATGTTTGAGTTATTGATCGGTGCGTTTAGTGAAGTTGTAAAACCGTTAATGACGAGTTATTCATCTAAACATGCATCTAAATACAAGAGTGAGGTGTATTCGTTTTATATTTATAATTCACGTTTATACATAAAAATCAGTCGTTTCTCTTAATCTGATCAGATCCCCGTGTCGCTGATAAAGTGTAGAAAACGGCTAATCATAACAAACTAAATCAGACTGAATGTATTTCATCTCCTTCTGAGTTTTTAACGGGTGTAAAAACTTCTGGAACCATTAGTGAGACAGACAGAAGGACACGGACAGTAAAACGTGGTTTATTTACACGATAAACAGGAACGTTGGTTAGTTTCAGGCTCGTCCTGTTAACACCACATCATCGAGTTTAAACAGTATAAACATGACCATAAGTGCAGGTTACATCGTATAAAACCACACCTGTGGGGGTTCCTGACCCCCCTCCATCACACAGAGTTTAAAACACTCCTGGTTTGTCAGCCATCTCCGGGAGGCTCAGTGATGCAGTTACCATGGCGATGGTGGGACCAGTTACAGGTTGATCAGACTCTCCTCCTCCTCCTCCATCTTTGGTTCCACAGAGCAGACGGCCGGCGTGTCGGCTGTGGGGAGGAGTTCTGCTGGTGGAGCTGGAGGAGGAGGTGGCGGCGGCGGAGGAGGGGGTGGGGCAGTAGGGCAGGTACGGACCAGCGGAGTGGTTGATTGGCTGACGGGATGGAAGACAAAACAATAGGCACCTGGTGAGCAGCTGTTCTTCACACTGAGGGCCAGGTCTGTCGGGGCGACAGGCTGGAGAACACCGTCCATGTATACGCTGAGCGTGTAGGAGTCTGGAGGAGGAAACCCAGATCAGATCTGCTGCAGATGGTTTATACATCACTGATAAAAATGGTGGATTTTAGTCTCTGGGTAACGACGTGTACCTTGTTCAAACCGAGCAGCACACTGCTCTGAGAGCTGCTCGATGGTCATCGCTGGGAAAACGCCAAGAGTTTTAGGGTTCATGTCGATCTCGGGACAAAACACCGTCAGGAAGTCCTAAAAGACGGGAACCATTCATGTGGGTCAAGGAAGAGACGCGTTGCTTTAGCAGGGCTGTGTGGTTGTCTGCGTACCCTGATGGACCCCTGAGCCACACGCTCCTGGTTCAGCGTCCGCCTTCTCTCCCAGCGATGGATGGAGTCCTGAACTTCTCTGCTCAGCTGCCGCGTTGCTGCCCTCTGCTGGTCGAAGGTCTTAATTTGCTCCAGAGCTCCGTAGGTGGTGGTCAGGTAATACGAACCTACACACACACACACACACACACACACACACACACACACACACACACACACACACACACACACACACACACACACACACACACACACACACACACACACCAGGTCTACATTGGCTCATAAAAACGTGTCACTTGGTGTTTTTATTCGATGATTTGAGACCGAGTCATCGGCTTTGACGGATCCCTCTCATTTTCCATCAGATGTGGGTTCCTTGGAGAACAGTTGTCTAGTCTTGTCCCCTAAGGTGTCTTTGTCCGTGTGGACATACCTTCTCCGAGTGTCAGAGACGGGTCCATCAGCTCCATCATGTACTCCACATCCAGCTGCAGGGCGGACAGGTTGGACCGGGCCAGAACGTACATCATCACAGGGAGGAAGTCGTCAGCCCCGTGTGCCCGTCCTACACACACACACACACACACACACACACACACACACACACACACACACACACGTGTATTACATATATATCTGGGACACTGAGGAGTCATACGTGTTAGATTATATTCCTGTTCGTAACAAAGGGCTGGTGAATGTGATTCTGACCCGGAGAGCTGACGGACATGGAGTCGTAGATAATCTTGCAGGTCTTCAGCAGCAACTCGATCTTTTTCTGGGGGGAGTATTCCTGATGCAGCTTGTCGAGTTTGACACCGATCTTCTCCATGGCGGGCGCCTCCGGAACGGCCGTGGTGATCCCTAACGCCGTGGTGGTGCTGCTCAGGATGATGGCCTGTGACAGACAGACACACACACACACACACACACACACACACACACACACACACACACACACACACACACACACGGTCAGGTTACCTGCCTTTGATGGCCGGGTGGTTCTGTGACCCATCAGGCTCACCTGGTTCTGCTCCAGCTGCTTCATGGTACCAGCGCTGGAGTGCAGCTTCTCCAGACTCTTATAGATCGGTTCCTTCAGAGGCTTCAGGACACTTTTGCACAGAGCAGCTTCCACGATGTTCTCTGCACACAAACGGTGTTAATAAACCCGACCCGAAGCTGAAAACGACTCCATCAGACAGAGCTGGAGACATAAAGTCTGTTTCCTATCTTTATTATGAGGAACTAAAAGAAAAAAATATTTGTTGCTTTTAGTTTTTAGTTAGTCAGAAGAATAATTTCTAATCATCTTTCTGAGGTTTTTCTAGATCTGATAATCCTGAAACGTGAGGACGGCTTAACATTTCCCACAATGCAACACAACAACAACCCGAAGAGCTCAGAGAGACCAGACAACCTCACCTGGTTATTTCCTTCTCTGTGACAGGAAACGTGAGGTGGTTGAACACGCGACAGGAAGTGACGGCGGTGTGGTCTTACCCAGTTTGTCCTGAGCGTACTGGTGCTGAGGCTCCATCATGGCCTGCAGCTCCGCGCTCTGCAGCAGGTAGCTCTTCAGCTGGGTCATCATCTGTCGGATCTCCTGCAGCAGCTCCGTGGACGTGGAGTGCTTGGACATCATCTCCAAGGTGAAGGCTCGGTGGTCTTTGACCTGAACCCAGAACAGGAAAGCTTTAGTCTCAGCCGGTCCGATGAGTCGGTTCCGATCGGGTTCGGGTCCCTGCTGGTCTCACCAGGTTACCAAAGTAGCTGAGAGGGTCCCGGGCCAGCTCCACGATCCGTTTGGTGAGTCGGCCGTCGTGGTAGATGAGTCCGGTGAGGAAGGTGGACAGGCGGTACCCGGCCCGGTCCAACATGACGGTGGGGGTTCTCCTCACAGCTGATTTACTGCTGCGGTTGTCTGCAGGACCCCTGGAGAGAACCGGAGATGAGTAAAAAAGAAACGAATAATTTTGTAAACGAGTCGAACTGAAAAGTTCCTGATTGTTTTCTGATGGATATTTATGTCGGGTTTAAGAACCAGAACCTTCACCTGAGCCCACACTCACCTGTGGTTTGCGTCCTGCTCCTGATTGGCTTCTCCCTCCTCCTCCGTGCTGCTGGTAGAGCAAGAGTCCAGGTCCGGTCCCAGAGCGGCGCCCCCCTCTGGCGAGTACAGCGACACGTCCGGGCGTCCAGACGGTGAGAGAGGGGTGGCTTTGGTCCCAGCGCTCTGATTGGCTGATCCTACCTGGCCGTGGCACACAGGTGAGCTGGTGGGACACGCTTTAGCTCTGGGTGGGGGGATGGGACGAGACGGTCTTCTAGCCGAAGGTGGTCCCTGTGAGGCGGACCTTAGTTTGTCATCCTTTTCGTTGTCTTTGTGAACCTCCTCCTGCTCCGCTTCCTCTCGTAGATGACCTCCTCCTGGTCTTCCTGTCTGCTCTTTGACTGAGCTCTTCCTGGAAGAGGAAGAAGAGGTGCGACGTAGAGGAGCAGGAGGAAGAGGAGGAGCCCGGGCCAGCAGAGGAACAGGAGGCCTTGACGGAGGAGGAGCTGTGAGCTTGTTCTCCTCCTTTTCACCTGCTGCTCCTCTTCCTTCCTCTCTTGTCTCTGTTTGTGGAGTTAGGTTCTGGGAGGAGGAGAAAAGCAGGCCCATTCCAGGAGGTCTGGGTGGAGGAGGTCGCGCATACTTGTTCTCCTGGATGGGTTTGGTAGGAGCTTTGACCCGAGTTCCCGGTTTCTTGGGGGTTTCTCCATTCTGTAGGATGGAGGCACCGTCGCTGAGGGAGGAGGTCGGGTCCTTGTTGGGCTGCTCCTCCACAGGGACCGGGTTGACATACAGGAACGTCCTGGGCTGAGGGGACGGGTTCTGGGTCTTCTGGTTCTGATCAGACGTCCAAAAACCTGCGAGACAAACGATCTGGATTCAAACCCGAAACCTCCGTCGGGTTTGAGGTGAAGAGAAAATAAAAACTTGTTTTATATTTTAACTTCCTGCCGTCAGCTGTCAAAGGTCGTAAAACAGGTGTGTTTACCTGCTCCCACAGCTGAGAGCGACTCCAGCTCCTCTCTCCTGGTTGCCATGGTGATGGCCTGTGGTAACCTCAGTGGGATGGGGAGCACGTCTCTGATGGATAAAGACTCAGAGTTACCTTCACACATCCAACACACCTGGATTTTAGTTCCTGGAAGCTGAAATCCTGTCGTTCAGGAGAAGGAACCGGGCACAGAGAGAACTTTCAGTCCTGAAACCTTCTGGCTTCCTCGTTTTTAAGCTGCCATGTTTGAGTTTGAGGTGAGAAACTGATGAAAACTCTGCAAACATCCTGAAAGACTGCAAGAAGGTTTGATTTCCAACGTGTAAAACCAGTTTGTAGAAGCTCTAGCTCCTCAGCAGGATTAGTGTCTTCCTCTGAAACCAGCGCCGCTCTAGCCGCTCCTCTGACCTGAATGATGTTTGATTCTGAACATCTGATTTATTTGTGTTTTTATGTGTTTCACCTGCTGCTGCAGTAGAAGAAGATCAGCTTGAACAAGTCGTCGAAGACCAGCGAGGATCCTTCCAGGTGAAGACCTGAGGAGAGACAGCGTGTTGGTCTGGTGTGTGACGTAGGCGGAGGTCTGACGCCACCCCACATACGTGTTTTGTGCTGTTTGATCTGCAGGCTGCGAACTTGTGGAGCGTCATCTTCATCAGGGAGTCGGACTGACACCGCAGAAGCTTCGTCCTCCGTTCCGTGGACCAGGAACGCCTGCAGGTATGAGCACCAGGTGAAGGTTACCAGGATGTAAATGGGAGTAAGCGGTCAGAGAGGGTGTGGTTCAACTCCTTACTCCTGCTGACTCCTCCTCCAGAACACAGCAGCTCTGATCCCGGCTGAAACCTTCAGGTCTCCACACAGAAACGCTCCCAACAAGCTTATCAATGGAGCTCAGCAGTGGAGGAGTGGGTGAGGCGGGAGGGAGAAAAGGGGGAGGTGGGAGAGAGGAGGTGGTGCAAGGAGAGGATGGGAGAGTGGTGGAAAGGAGAGGAGTCGGTTCAGAGGAGGCAGACGGTTCGGGAAGAGTCGGGGAGACAACGATGGGAGACAGGGGAGGAGGAAGAGAGGGGGGAGGGAGGTTGGAAGGGAGAGGAGGAGGAGCAGGAGGCGAGACTGGAGGCAGGGGAGGCCGAGGGGGGAGGTGGAGGGGCTTCTGTGAGGGAGGAGGGGGTCTGGGTCGACATGGTCTGGCTGGAGGATGGGAGGAGTCGGGTGAGGAGGTCAGGTCTCCTGAGGAAGGTGCCGAGAGACTAAAGAGGAAACGGGAGAAAATTTTCTGATGAAAATTTAATAAATAAATATTTTATAGTCGAAGTTTAATCCTGGAACGGATCCAAGATGCTCCGAAAAACCTTCTTTTTGTTTAGTCCGTGTAAACCGGACCGTTCTCCTCCTCACCTGGTTCTTCTGAGCAGGTGGGGCCTGGGTTCAGAACATCAGAACCGAGACCTGGTGGAGCTGGTCTGACACAACGGCCGCGTGCTAGTCTGAGCTAACTGGGTCAGGATCAGCACGTACAAGCTTCTGTTAGCCCCGCCCACAGACCACCTGACTCCCACCTGGCTTGCGTTTGGTTGTTTTTTTCTCTGAAGAAACCGAACAACAGGAACCAAACATCTGATCTGATCAGACATGAACAACAACTTGTTAGGAGAAAAATCCAGACTGTAATCTGTAACTGAAGTGGGATTACTGGATTATCTCACACAGCTGTCAGTCAACGACTCTCCTGGTTCAATAACGAGTAAAACAACCTTTACAATCCAAGAAGGCATCTGCTGAACTTAAAGATGTTGATGTCAGCTGGAGAAAGACTTCCTGATCTCCAGCTGCAGCGTCTAGCTCTCCTACAGGTGTGTGTGGGCGGAGCTAGAGCTCCAACTAAAGCACGACTCGCGTCGTCGGCTCCTAATTATTCTCTAATGAGCAGAAATGATTTAAAAAAGTAGAAAACAAGCTTTTATTTTTATTCCATTTCATCTTCACACCTCTGAAGGTTTCTGTAAGAAGCTGAAAACCCAGATCTGCTCCATTTGTAACGAATTCATATGAATGAATGAATGAATGAATGAATGACTGACGCATGTTGCAGATTTAAAGGTGACTCATCATTTTTTCCAGGTTCATCTTTAAACAGGACATGTGTTTGGTGTTTGGGCCGCTGGACCAGAGCAAACACCTGACTCAGCGTTTTCAGCTCTCACAAACACACACACACACACACACACACACACGCGCCGCCAGACCTCAGAAACCTGCTCGGGGTGGGGGCTTGTGAGCTCTGTGCCGGTGTACAGACTCAGAGTTCAAAGGTCACGTTAGCTTTGTGTTTCTCTGGGTCAGACGGAGGTAAACGTCTTCATGTAAATAATGAAAACAAACATAAACGTTTGATGCTGGCGTTCTCTTCAGGATCCAGAAGTTTCCATCCTGCTCCAGGTTGTGATCGATGAACACGTGAAATAGTCACAAATGCTCCGTTTCACCTCGGTTCCTAACTCAACTTTGTTTTAAAACCTTTTAAACTTTTTTCTATATTTTAAAGTGTCTCCAGCCAATAAACACGACCTCTCACTGGTTCTTTGTCATGAGACGATAAACCCTAAACGAGGTTAGATTCATAATGGGAAATGAAAATAATCTGGGATTAATCTGAAATCTTTAGGAGTTTAGTTTAGAAACCAGTCAGTAAATGAAATCATTACTTTTAAAATATTGTTTATGTTTTCAGCGTGACGTCTCCATTGGGAACTTGGGGGCGGGGCTTTAAGCCCTTCACACGGAGGCGATTAAATCTGGAGTCATTCAGTCCTTTTTTATTTAGCAGAGACCTTCGGGGCTGGCCTGTGGGACTCGTCCTTCAGCTGCTATCAGGAAGGATTCCTGCAGAGTTTCAGCTCCGGCCTTCAAAGGATCAGAAACTTGTTTGTTTCTTATTAAACGTTTTGTTGCTAAATAGTTTGTTGTTGTTCAAACAGGAAGGAGAGGATGTAGCAGGACTGGGAATAAAAACAAAGGAAATCTAAAAACTCTTCAGTCTGACTCCGGTTAAAGGTTTCCTGTTAAACTCACGTGTAATGATGTCAGAGATGAGTTTATCTTTAACGTCGGTGAATTCTGCATCCTAATTTATGCAGCTAAAGCGATTTTTACTACATGATTTCCATGAAGTTAGCAAACCCTTTCTTACGCCACCGCCATGCAGTAATAATACCTTTTTTCCATTTGAGCTTCTGCTTTTTGCTGCCTTCAGCTTCAAGTTTTGAGGAAGAAACAAAAACTTTGTTTTGTTGCAGAAACCAGAAGCAGCTGAAGCAGCGGGCGGAGGAACCTAGTGCCGAGGTTTAGTCCAAAAGATAAATAACAAACATTTCTGTTTCGGTTCAGACGTTTACTCAAATAATCTCAAAAGGAATTTGTTAAAGTCGTTGAAGCACGATGTGGTTTCACCCAGACAGATGAATAATTACAGAACAGAAACGAGGAGTTTAAAAACACAGGAAGAAATTCTGATTAAAAGAAATGAGAAGAAACGTGAGGAGGTCTGGAGGAAACTGATGAAGAAAGAAGGAATTTAGATTAGAACAAACGCAAATGACCAAGAAGTTAGAATCTATTACACAAGTATAGAAAACTAAGAAGTCTGAGTTAGTCTGAGACCAGAACATCTTCTCAGGACGTTCAGGTGGTTTGATGTGGAGCATCTCTGCTTCCTGTGATTCATCCGTTAGCTCTCGCCAAATTAAACGTGCATTTCTAGACGTGCACGGTGGTCAGCTGCGACATAGCTCTGGTTACACGGCAAGTGTTTCAAAGCATGAGCTACCCCACACGTGATGAGGAACCATTGCAGATACTGCAGTTCTGGTCCTGCAGTGTGTGGTGACAGGACAGAAAGCACACAGACATTTTCTGGTCAGTCATGAGATCAGATGTCAGAGTAATCAAACGTGGCGGTTGAAGAGGAGGATTTGTAATTCCCACCACTCCATGTGGCGTGCCCTCGGTCGGCCGATGACATCACACTACACTGAGCCCCGTTTTAAAACCAGCTAAGCACCGAAGTCGATATGAGACTCCGCCAACAGAACGGCTCTTAAAACAGTTTGAGTTCTTGCATTTATTTACAAAGTTAACACTCCTGGTTGTTTGCGCTGAAGGGTTCAACTCTTCTGTTCACCTCTGGCAGCTGTGGCTACACGGTAGCTCATCACCATCAGTGAGTGAGTGGACGAATGATGCACTGTAGTGTAAAGCACTTTGGAGTCCTCCGACTCTGAAAGGAGACTTACAAACGCGGGTCATTTATCATTTATGTTGGTTACGTGCTATTTGGTCCGTGAAGTTATTTACAGTAGCGCCCCGGTCCGTTACAACCCCACAAACATATATTTTCCATGTCAGTACATTAACTTGAGTATATAAGTTACTGTGGATATCCGAGGACTTTACCTAACGGAACTCCCATCTTTGATCAAACAACCAGAATCTTTTGTGACATCATCAGCAGGCGCAGGGCCCTGGGCACATCTGGTATCTACACTGTCATCACATTGGCCGACTGGCTAGATGTCACATTCAACAGGCAGCAGACACGGCCTTGTCGTCAGCTCCAAACAGTCCAGCTTGTTAAATCTTCCCTATTTGTGATCAGAGCAGTCCTGATGTGACTGAGCAGACCAGAGCACTCCTAACACACCACACACGGCAGGAATATCTGATAAGATTGTCTTTAAAGCCACAACGGTAATTGGGCGTGACTTTAAGATTGACGAAAGGGGTTAGACGGGTCAGAAATCTGCATGTTTAATCTGCCGTGTGAACGAGGTGTAATGGACACATGGTGGTCTTCCTGTATGTGCTACACTTTCAGCAGAGATGCACGTACATTACGATTATTGTGATTTTCTCGAGCTTGCAGCAGCACCCTAGCCAACAGGTGGCGCCCTAGGCTAGCACCTTTAGGGCCCATGCTAAGAGCTAGCTCTAGCTGATGCACCAGCGCTCCAAGTTTGTGAAACCTCCATCTCATTATCAGCATTAGTTCTTTCCTCAGACAGCTTCATGCGGTTTCGGCTCGTGGTGAGCTCCATTTCAAAGCAAGAACGTTTCCCCGGAGACGAATCATTACAGCGTCATTGCTCAGGTTTCTCGTTGGAGTCATGGATCATCATTAATACAACTGGGTAATGGCACTTGTATATACTTAATACATTCTTACATATTGTTCCTTTAGGACTGACGTACCACACATAAAAACATGATGTAATAGGACTGAAAATATTCAGAAGTTTCACAACGACTAACACAAGTTTATCAAAGCCATTTAAATTAATCATTAAATTAATTGTTAATGTTAATCATGCTATTAATATCATGCTAATGTTAATAATCATGTTATTAATAATCATGCTAATGTTAATAATCATGTTGTTAATAATCATGTTAATGTTATCATGCTAATGTTAATAATCATGTTATTAAATCATACTAATGTTAATAATCACATAATTAATAATCATGCTAAAGTAATAATCATGTTATTAATAACCATGCTAATTTAATAGTCATGTTATTAATAATCATACTAATGTTAATTATCAAGTTAATGTTAATAATCATGTTATTAAGAATCATGCTAGTTTAATAATCATGTTATTAATATCATATTAATGTTAATAATCATGCTATTAATATCATACTAATGTTAAAAATCATGTTATTAATAATCATGCTAATGATAAAATCATGCTAATTTAATCATGTTATTAATAATCATGTTAACGTTAATCATACTAATGTTAATAATCATGTTATTAGTAATCATGCTAATGTTAATAATCATGCAATTAATATGATGCTAATGTTAATAATCATGTTATTAGTAATCATGCTAATGTTAATAATAATGCAATTAATATCATGCTAATGTTAATAATCATGCTATTAGTAATCATGCTAATGTTAATAATCATGCAATTAATATACTAATGTTAATAATCATGTTATTAGTAATCATGCTAATGTTAATAATCATGCAATTAATATGCTAATGTTAATAATCATGTTATTAGTAATCATGCTAATGTTAATAATCATGCAATTAATATACTAATGTTAATAATCATGTTATTAATAATCATGCTAATGTTAAAATCATGCTAATTTAGTAATCATGCTAATTTAATAATCTTGTTATTAATATCATACTAATGTTAATAATCATGCTATTAAATCATACTAATGTTAATAATCATGTTATTAATAATCATGCTAGTGTTAAAATCATGCTAATTTGATAATCATGTTATTAATAATCATGTTAATGTTAATCATACTAATGTTAATAATTAAGTTATTAATAATCATGCTAATGTTAATAATCAAGTTATTAGTATCATGCTAATGTTAATAATCAAGTTATTAATAATCATGCTAATGTTAATAATCAAGTTAGCACAAAACTGGGATCTTCCTCCACTTCTGAGAAGCCATTGACCTAAATATGAGGCGATGAGTCACCACATCTGTTTTTCCTGCTGTCTGCCCCCAGCCCCCAAACCCCCCCCCCCCCCCCCCCCACACACACACACACTTTAACACACACATTCCCTTCTCTGTCTTTACGTTTCCACAGATCTCTGACCGACTCACCCCAATTCCTGGGAAACGACGCTGGCCTCCATCATGTTTCCAGAGTGTGAGGGTTCGACTTTCCCGTCTCCCTCAGCTCCATCAGAAACTCCGCCTCCGCTGTTCTTCCTGCTGATCCGAGCAGGACTGAAAAAGGGGAAAACTACCAGGCAAAGGGGAAAAGTACCTGCCTGCGAGCGTCAGCCCTGCCTTCTGTTTCTGCGTTGACTTCCTGAGCTCATCGTCAGGCAGGAAGAGGCCGAGCTCTTTGGCCAGACTTCCCCTCACACTCTTCTCTCTCTGAGCGTCTCCTTTCTCACCAGGCTGCAGGACGTTTCTGATTATTCAAACCAGTTCCCTACAGCTTTAAATCTTCTTGCAGAAACAGACCTTCTGACATCCTCCTCCTTTTCTACACTCTCCCCTCCCCTTTGCTCTCTAAAGTTTTCCAGATGCCTTCTTTTCACACTCAGGAATGTTCAGCTTCATGTTTTCTGCAAGCTGCACAACTTTCAGACCCCTTCTGTTTTTCTCATCCTTGATTCTCATGACCAAAGCTCACCCGTTCTGCTCGTTCTTCCTCTTTCAGTGCATTTTCACTAAGGACGTTAGTTGGAACAGTTAGAACTTTTCCCACTTTAAGAACTAAATGTTTCCATGATTTTCAACGCTCCAAACTAAAGACCTGATGTGGAAAATGTGGTTAATGGTAGCTCCAAACTGCTAAACCTTCTTTACAAGCTCTGCCTCGAGCTCGCTCACATTCCTGAGTGAGCAACGCGTCTTTGTTTTTTTATCTGCTAAAAAACCCACAAGTTAATCCAACACGTGCACGCGCACACTCACATGTTCATGTGCACGTGCACATACACACACAATCACCCCCCCACCCCCCCGGCTCTGCTCTGATGATCCGTGCTCGGCGATAACACAACTTCACCTGAAAGCTGCAGAAGTAATCATGCAGTCAAGCATGCAAACACACACACACACACACACACACACACACACACACACACACACACACACACACACACACCGTAGTCAGAAGGTGTGATGAGTGTGCAGCTGCTTCCTGTGTGTGGTTACCACTCGTCATGATGTGTGCGTGTGTGCGTGCATGTGAGTGTGTAAGTGTGTACAGTGGGGCAAAGAAGTATTTAGTCAGCCACCGATTGTGCAAGTTCTCCCACTTAAAATGATGACAGAGGTCATAAGTATTTGGTCACTTCAAACAAGGAAAATCTGTGTGTGCAAACCTGGTAAAGACCTATAGTAATTGTTTGACCTCTGTTATTGCCAACAAAGGTTATGTTACAAAGTTCTGAGTTGAATTTTTGTTATTGACCAAATACTTATTTTCCACCCTGATTTATAAATAAATTCTTTAAAAATCCTGCCATGTGAATTCATGGATTTGTTTCCACATTCTGTCTCTCACAATTGAAGTGTACCTATGATGTAAATTACTGACCCCTGTCTTCATTTTAAGTGGGAGAACTTGCACAATCGGTGGCTGACTAAATACTTTTTTGCCCCACTGTATATGAGGCGTGGGGGTGCCGGAAGCTCAGGAAGTTGATTTGATCGTCCCATTACTGGAGTTGCTGGTTCAGTCCCAGCTCATTCCAAGTCATTTGGCTGTTGTGTCCTTGAGCAACACACATCACAAGTTTAACTGTCGGCGAGGAGCCACCAGAGGGAGCCACAGCAAAGTTAGTTACCCATTGCCCTGGTGGGTTTGTGTTATGAAAGGTTTTTGATGATTAATGCATAAAAGAAGCTTAAAGCGTTGTTAGGCATCAATTAAAAGTTGATTATTGTGTTAGCTTGACTTTAAAAACATTATTTATTTAATTTAATAATTAGGCCTATGTATCTGTCCAGTGGCGCCACTAGGGGGTGACCATAGCCATCCTGCAGGCCCCCCAGGTAAGACCATCCTTCCACCTCCTTAATGAATCGTATTCATGTTCACATAAACCATGCACTCCTATTTTTAAAGAGCAAGTCACCCCCAAATCAACATTTTTTTCTGATAAACTATATAAATGCGTGTCTAATCGTGCTGCAGACACGTGTCGTCAATAGTTTTGCACTTTTTCTGCCTAAAACTGTCAGTGTTGTGCCGTTGTCAGGTAAAAAACTCAGCACTGCAGTTGAATTTAAATCTGCCATCGCTATTGGCTAAGAGGTACCCTAGAACGTTAGCTGGTACCATATGATGTCACAATGTTGTGACATCATATGGTACCGCCCAATGTCGTGACATCATGTGGTACCGCCCTCTCAGACTGCCAGGCAACAGCATTTGTTGCATTTTTCAAATATGAAGTGACTGCAGGTGGCACATTTCTATTCCATCCCTTTCATTTTGGTAATCTTCCGTTTCAGAAGCAAACGTGAGTTCTTTATTATCCTGAGTCACTGTTCTCCCTTTTCCCAGTTCTCTTTGTTGATTTGCTTCCTGATCCAAACCTTCTAGTTTATGCGGCAGAATCTTGATTTCTCTTTGCTGTTCTCTTATAGTTTCCTCCATCAAATTATTGGACTGTTCCACTTCAGCTTTTTCCACACCCATTTTCCTCTCCCACCTTTGTAAATGTTCCTTCTCTTTCTCCAGGCGGCTGTTTGCTTCTTGCAGTATTCTCATGTCCTCTTCCACTTTCTGTTTTGACTTCAGAATTTCTACTTTTTCCTCCTCCAACTGCTGTAGCTGCTCCCTGAGACCGTTGACTTTGGAAGCACCATGTTGGTCGTTTTCTACTTGGAGCTGTTCATTTTGAGGCATGTCGTCGGGCCCTGCACGCACCGTTGTAGCACCACAATGTGAGGATTTTTTGTTTGGGGCCATTGCAAAATTCTGCTGTTACACTGGAAAAAAATCACAGAATAATTTTGAAAAGTGTAAAATATCTAATCTAGTTTCATAAATAAAAGTCTGAACGCACCTTGTCTTTGAAAAACTCACCGGTTATTTAAAAGGATCGCCTTGGAGGGTGCAGACGCTTTTTTCCTCCTCTCCTCCATATCTTATCCTCAAGGCCTTTGTCTGTCTCTGGGTGCACGGCTGCTTCTGCATTTTTCTGGAAACTGGAAACTGAAATTCACTTAAATGGATCTCGTCAGCTGGTCTCTCAACGTGAATGATAAAAACTTTTCAACGATGAGAACGGGAGAAGGGGCTCCCGGATGTCCTGCCGATACAGACCCAGTTGGACACATCATGGACTCCTGGAAACAGTGGAAGCTGATTTGTTTATCTCAGCTGTCTGTGGAGGGCTCTGAAGATGTGGAGATACTCGTGGTGTTGGTGTCAGGTTTCCTGCTCATTGGCCTTGGAGGCTACCTGGCTTACTGGAAAATTAACGAGCTGTCGAGGGATATTGGCCTGATCCCAGAGCTCAGAGATGGTTTGCACCGCGCTGTGAATTCTCAGACTCAAATAGTTGTCGAGATGAATCGTAAGCTTGGGACTTTGGCGGAGATTCATTCTTTGGCACTAAAGATGGATGCCATCAAGGATAGAGTGGACGAATAAGCACGGATTGGGATAGATCAACGTCCATTATTGGGATTTTGAGAGGTTGAGGACCAACAGACTGTAAGACAGAGGAAATTATCTCTGTCTGGCCCCAAAACAATTTCTAATCGGAATCTGGCGCCCTTGAGCCGGCAAGGCTCCAACGAAAACTCCCCCCTCAGAAGATATGTGGAATGTGCCGTCGCTATGGCAACTCAACTCTGTCTCCCATCCCAGCCTGGGCGGGACTGCTGTAAGGCCGCTGAAACGTCCAGGGTCACTGCAACCCTCCAACCCTCAATGCTCCTCCCCCTATCCACACTGAGGTGACATGCGCTGCTTATCGTGGCTGCAGGAGCTGAAATGGGGATAGTCCCAACCCGCCACCCCACCTAGTGGACACTTATGTTGTGTTGTCTGAAGTCTGTTTCATATCTGTCTGTCTGAGGTGTTTTTTTGCAGAGCAAAGCTGCCCTCCTGGTGGAGGGTAGCTCTGAAGTGCCTTTTTTCCCTCCACCTGAACCAATCCTCATGTAACTCTCTTATCTCTATTAAGGTAGCGCGACTCAGGGTTGCGAATGACCACAGTCACCAGTTCTTGTCATGTGTCTTGCCCATGCATGTCTGATCTCTGAACTGTGTGTACTGAAACTCTAATTTCCCTCTGGGATTAATAAAGTATCTTTGATTTGATTGATTCAGTCTGCTGTTCAGTCGTATAAACGCTGTCTTTGTTTCAAATAACAACTTACTCAATGCAGTCGCAAAGTGACATCATGCTGACATCATCAAGTAAGAACAAGCCCTGCCCCTTTAGAATTTACCTCTATTAGAATGTCAACAAGTGAGTTATTTGAATAATTAGACGATGCTGGCAGATGCCATTACGGATTCTACTGGAACTTTGTAAATATTGGAGTTTTAATTGATTCATTAATTACTGCAAACTCCTAATAACTCACCTTAACCCTTTGTTATTGATGCAAATCAGCTTCAAACAACTTGTGATCTTCATCAGAAACCTGCCGCATCCAGGTCTCTAAATGTCTACTGCCCCCTGGTGGAGGATTGCAAAGGGCAAGGGTCTACCAAAATAATAAAATAAGAATGATTATAATATCAGTGTTAATGTGTGACAATAATTAGTTTAAAAGCATTTGTGTTGTTTGTGGCTGGGTCCAGCACACACTCTAAGCACCGCGCCGCCCAGACTTCAGCGCCTTGGCTTCCTGACAGGGTTGCGGAAGGCGCTTTATAAATAAAGCTTTGAATGATTGATTGATTGACAGACTGATGTGGTTTGGTGGTGAGATTTCAATAAATAATCTCTTTCCCTCAGAAATAACCTACATCTCAAGTAAAAGTAAAACGTCTTTATCCATCAATGAAAGCTAAAGGCGTGCGTGGTGTTGTTTAAGGCTTTTGTAGGCTGTTTGTGGCACCATATGCTGAGCCACAGGCCTGCTGCGGTGCTTCAGAACACGTTTATCCTCTATCTTCTCTGAACTCGTCTGTGAACAGCTGATTTTGGTGAATCATTGGTTTAGAAGGAGGCAGCTGGTGAAGTAGATTTTATTTGAGCCTTTTTAATGAAGCATGAGGGCCGATGACTGGGTGGAGCAGATGTCTGAGAGTGGTGCTGACTTTCACAGAGAGAGGGGGCATGAAATTTACAGAAGACTGGAAAAGTTTGTTTTTTTTAACAAAAAAATACTAAAACTAGAGACGCCAGAGCTTCATCAGGCAAGGTTCCTGCTCTCTGAGATGTTTATGATCTCCCCCTAAACCCAGTGACTACCTGGACCTCCCTCGGTGGCGAGTTTTGTCCTGCTCTTTACAGAATCACCTGAATTTAGCTAGGTCAGAGGGTTTTTCAGCAGGAACAACCTGTTTAAGGTCAAAGGTCAGAAGTTCCTCACAATTCCATCAGGTACAGCAGGTGGTCCGGGTGCTGAAGCATCAGATAAGCCCCAGACATCACACTCCCACCACCATGCCTGACTGTTTTAGTGATAGATTGGGTTCCAGATGGAACATCACAATCGCCTTCCAGAAAGTTCTGCTCTGGTCTCGTCAGTCACAGAAGTCTCAGGGGTCATCAGGATGTTTTTGGAGATGTGTCTTTGCTGAATCCTGACCTCTGACCTCAGCTGGAGCCAGGTGAGGTCAGCAGGGCTTTAAATGTTCTGGGTTCTTTTGTTCTTGAGTCTCCTTAGAGTGAGGCAGGATGTGTTTTTGCTGAGGTCTTTTAGCCAGCTCCATGTTGTCAGAGAGGTTCTAACTCATTTCTGAACTGACTCCGTTTTTTACCATTTAAGGGACACGAAACCAGGAGAAATCGTCAGTTTTGTTCCACGGCTCTGAAAATGTGATGCAAGTCCGTCAGTTCATGAACAAAGGATGCTGATAACACTGGAACACCCCTCCTGCTTTAAACACGATGCTTGGCCTTAAGTGTTTTCCTGGTTTTCCCACAAAGCTCCAACCTTCCCCCTCATTAGCAGGAAGACCGGAGCTGCTGTCAGCGGTCAGACCCAGCATGTTCTGCTGTCCGCTGAAGACTCAGAGCCGCTCTGCATCTCAGACAGGTGTGTTTTTACTGCTATCTGGGATTTCTCTCCTGTCTGCCGTCTCCACATAGCTGACACCAGTTGAGTTCACGCAGCAAGCAGCACGATAAAGAGGAGAGGGAGCGTGTCTCTGTCAATCACGCGCATCGCCGTGGAAACAACTGGCCCAGTTTAAAGTAGACTGAGGCGAACGCTGCAGCCTGCAGATGAAGCAGACATTAGAATGTGGTCCTGCATGCACAAACACATCTTTTAGCTAATGCTAAAGAACGTGCAGCTTTATATTACAGCCAGACAAAAGCAAACGAGCCCTGAGCCATCCTGTCTGCTCTCATATGAAGATGTTTATCCACCAAATGGCTTCAAAGGGAATCCGAGATTTACTGGTTCATTAAATTCTTTCTTTTCAGGCGATTGATCAACCGGGTCGTTAAATAATCTCCCTGGAATAAAACTGAAAAACAACCTGCATGGGAGTCTGGCCCCCTAAACTGGTTCTCCTTGTGCTCCAGTACCTCTAACCCTTCTGTCACTGGGCGGTGACTGCAGGTGGCCCGCTGTGAGTCTCTGATGCTTCTTCAAAAGATGTGTGCAACAAAAGGTCCTCTGTTCAGAAGCCTCGTGTGCTACAATGCTTCAGGACCTTCAGCACGAACAGCTGAGTGTGAAATGGTTCAGATGAAGATCAGGAGCTTGGAGAGGAACCTCTGCTCCAGGTGGAGGAGTTCCAGTGTCTCTGGATCAGATGGAGCTGGAGGTCAGTGATCGATAGGCAGGTTGGTCTGTAGTGATGTATTATGGGTATTGACCGAAAGCGGCTGAAATAAATATATCTGTAGAGCAGCTTGACTCAGCAGGAGCAGGGTGAGGAACTCCGAGTCCTCATCAAAAGGAGTCAGTGAAGGAGATTTCTGGACTTCATCCATTTCAGGAGAGGTTCTACCTCACAGCCGGTCTGGGAACGCCTCGTAGTCCCTGTGGAGGTGCTGGAGGAGGACTCAAGGAGAGGAAAGGAGGTCTGCAGATGAAGGAATGAACATTACAGCGTTTTTAAACGGCTGCTGTCTGAATTTTGACCACTAGAGGTGAGTGACTGAGCCACTCCTTTAACCTCATTTACAACAAACTATTTATTTTTACTTCAATAATTTGGGCTCAGATCTAAGTCTGTACAGACGGAGGCCCTTCTGAAGCTTTTGGACTCCTTCAGGATTTTAGTTTAGTGAAAGTAAATAAAACTTTATTAACATACAGGGTGGTGACAGCACTGTGACGACTTCAACATGGCTCGCTCTGCTACGTCCATCCCTGGAGCAGACAGCAGAGGACCGTTCGTCTCCATCAGCACAGGTAGGACATCATGCTGCTGCAAGCTGTGTGTGTGTGTGTGTGTGTGTGTGTGTGTGTGTGTGTGTGTGTGTGTGTGTGTGTGTGTGTGTGTGTGTGTGTGTGTGTGTGTGTGTGTGTGTGTGTGTGTGTGTGTGTGTGTGTGTGTGTGTGAACAGTGCTGCTGCTGATGACGCTGTGAAATTGCTCTGCAGGATGTGCGAGTATCCATTGTTGCTCTTTCTTTCTCTTTATTCTGTCCTTCTGTAGCTCTCCCTGCCGCCTCCACACTGATGTGTGTTGCATTAATGCCGAGGTGAGGAGTGGGAGGTAGAGGGCAAACCGAGAGGCTACGAGAACAGTGTGTGTGGGAGTCCGAGCAGATCCATGGATGGATCCGTCCTTCTGTACCTCGTTTCTAAAATGTGGGATGGTACTGATTTCCCCCGTGGTCGAAAACTCGGGTCAAACTAAATAAAGAAGCAAATGGGAGAGATGAAAACGTGCAGAGATGCAGATGGAGAGGGGAATTTTTGTGGCTCCAAATCTCTTAAAGCCCCAAAGCTGTGCAGAGTGCAAATAGATGGAGAGACAGAAGAGGAGAAGGAGAGGTGGAGGGAGGCTGAAGTGAGGGAAAGAGAAACTCTGAGCGAGAGGAGGAGGAGGATTTGCGTTGGTGTGTTGGTTGGCAGAGAGAGCTTGTCAAAAAAAAAGAAAGAAAAAGCCCTCCTCTGACAGAAGGCATGATTCACAGCAGAGCGAGGAGCGGAGAGGGAGGCGAGCGACAGAAAAAGAGAAAATCGACAGAGGTAAGGAAAGAAGGGACCGGCGGAGAGGGTCTGATTTGAGACAGAATGACATCACATCAGCAGGATGGCAGCGCTGGACGCCGACGGTGACCATGTTGATGAGGTTCTGGCTTTCCTGTCGATCGGGGGAGGCTGTGGGGGGGGCGGTCGAGCAGGTGGCAGGAGCCGTGATGAAAGAGGAGAGGAAGAGAGGATGCTGAAAAGATAAAGGGAGCATCAATAGGCGCCTTTGATTCCTCTCATTTGCGTCAGATCAGATGATTCTGGACCTCTTAGGTTTGGATCCCGTTTTCATGGCAGCTGTGGAGCTTTTGTTTTGGTAACTTTTCCTACTCGGAGCTAAAACGACTTCCTGTGAGGTCACGCTTAGAGCTGAACCTGAAGTTTAGAGTTTCCTGCTGGGATGCAGATTCCCACCGAGTTTATTTTATGTGGACAAAAAACGATGAAACCTTGTTGTTATTTCTGGATGTAGACTGGATTATTAGGGATTATTTGTAGGTTACTTCTGATTATTATTAGAAAATTATGATTATTTGTAGATTATGTCTGAATATTTTTAGATTTTTTAATTATTTGTAGAGTAATAGTGATTATTTGTAGTTTATTGGTGATGTTTGTGATTAGTAGTAGATGATTAGCTGTGTGGGTTGACTGCTCCTTCATCCTGCTGCTTCCGGCTTTCCTGCCACCCTTTTCCTCTCCATGGTGACTATTTTACCATTTAGGTTTTGTGGGCTGGTCCTTTAAGTTCGAACTTCCACAAACCGCCCCAAAGGAGGACATCTATCTTTAGCCCGGTGCTCGGTTCAACCTTCAGAGAGGAAATACAGATTTTAACCTGGAAGATTAACGAGACACGCTGGAATCAACCTGATGGGATTACAGCTCGGTGTGGAATTAAAAACCACATTTTCTCATTTCAGAGAGAAGTTTCCCTACATTGTTTTATTTTCCTGAAACCAAACCAGTGATGCCAGAATCGCAGAAATAGAAAACTGCTCTATTTCACTTTAGTTCAGCCTTTTTTTTTCATTTTGTGTTTTTATTTTCAAGGAGACATCACATTTAGAGTAAAAAAAACCTTTTATTGCTTAAACCTTCGGTTGCCGTGGCAACGCAGACACAACACCAGACAGATTTCTGCTGCTTGTTAGACCAGAGCCAATGACTGAGCTCAAATCGATCTGATAACTAAACAGAAACGGATTTATTTGATTCACTTTAGTTTGAAGCAGCGACCTGCAGCAGTCTCCATCCTAAAACACATTCATGGTCGGGACTTTGTGAAGTTTAGGCTGATAAACGTTAACAAATGCAGGTTGTTGGTCAAACTTCACATGAGATCATATTCAGAGGTTTTTTTTCATCCAATCATTAATTTTCTAAAATGATGTTTCAGGTCAAACTGTCTCGAAACCATGTTTTCAAACAGATTCCAGCAAAAATTTCACACCATTAAGAGTTTTTTAACGCAGCTTTTCATGAAGTTCATGTTTATCTGCTTTGTTTGTGCTCTTCCAGCAGACGGGATCGTTAGAGGCTGGCAGAATGAGAGGCGGCGCTCCGACTGGATTCAGTCCTCCATCCTCTTCATCTCAGAGTCTGATGGACAAACGCTCTGCTGGGAGGAGATGTAACCGTCTCTAAACAAACAGTCGGGACAACAAACAACCAGAATAAACACAAATGCAGTCACGACGGGAGGTGGGGGAGAGGATGAGCTAACCCAGTGGGAAGAAATCTGACTGGAATTTTCCTCCCAGTGGGATTTTATCCGAATGTGATGATGCTCACATTGTTCTGAGGCTTTTGGAGGATGATTTTGATCGGGGGAACTCCATGCCCCGAACCCCGAACCGTCCTGACTTCGTCCCAGAGCCAAAAGAAAATGCTTCCGTTCGTCACTGGAGGAGGACACGGAGTTTGATCTTCCCAGATCCACCTGCTGATCCTGAAAATCAGTTTCAAGGCGATTCTTTCGAGATTTAGTCAAATCAAAGACTTCACGATTCACTCTTCAAACTACACACGTGCCTCCCACCCGCCCCCCCCACCTTCGGCCGTCCGACCAATCATGGGCAAGCCTCTCAGCCGCCCCGGGTGTTTCAGGAAGAGCTCATGCTGCCTGGAGAAGCATGGTGTTGGGGATGGGGGGATGGGAGGGCGTGATCTTGTGATGGAGGGGGGTTACGGAGACGGCTACGTACCCCAGAGGTCCATTTATGACACCATGTGCATCAACCAGCAGATCGACAGCCACCACCACCTCCACCACCACCACTCTGGAGGATCGGTGAGGAGAGATGGAGGAGGCGACGGGAGCTTCAGCTACTCCACCAGTGGCTCCCTCAGGGTCAGCAGGTCAGACATGTTTGACCCGCAGCCTCGATCCTTGACTCCAAACCCGTCGTTCGTGCGGCGGCTGGATGAGAGAGCCATCTTTGACTCGCTCAAACTCGGAGGGGAGGATGCAGACGGCTGCCATTCACCAGGGCATTTCAACCGATCCGTGTCTCCGTCTGTGTCCTCCTTCTCAGCACCGGGAGTGTCCTCCTCCTCATCTAAGAAGCACTACCATCACCACCACCATCACCATGGCGACAGCACAAAGAGCAGAGACGGCCGGCATTCCTGGAAAGCCTTGCCATCTCCAAAACCGCTGGAGTGTCTGGAGCTGACCTCAGCTGAGATGATGGACCGAGGAGGCGGGGGCTACCTGAACCCAGGACACTACCCCGCTGGGGGCCAGTCCTCCTCTCTCACCTCCCCCCTCATCTCACCCTTCTCCGGGTCACCCCTTTCCTCTGGGTACCATACTCCAGTGTTCTTCTCCCCGACCAAACCCCGTCCCAGTCAGAGCCAGAGTTTACGCTGCTCCCCACCTCATGTGATCCAGCCCCGGCATTACTCCCAAACCCAGAGCCTGAGGATGTCTCCCCCCCACGAGCTCAGGCGGTCCCCCTACAGGGCCCCTCTGGTCCAACTGTCTGCTCACGACCTGGAGCAGGATCTGAGAGAGCGAGGAGGAGGCGGGGGTGGAGGGTGGGGCCACAACGAGCGGGACCGGGACTGGGAGAGGGAGCGGGAACGGGAGCTGGAGCGAGGCTGGGCCCAGCGGGAGTGGGAGAGGGAGCGGGAGAGGGGGAGGCTGGAGAGGGAGCGAGCCAGAGAGAGAGAGAGGAGAGAGACATCCTCCTTTGGGACCTTCGGCTATGGCCGACCCGTTCCTCTGCGTTCAGACAGGGATTCTGTGTTTTTGGAATCGGACCAGGGACTGGACACAACACCCCTCCTCCTCCCCCAACCCTCCCCCTCCCCCAGCGGCGCCCCCAGAATGGGCACAGGAGCAGTGGGCAGGAACCGGGCGGGGTCAAAGGTGGGTCCTGAAGGTGGAGTCATGGTCTCTAAATATGATGGAGGGAGCGTTAGCCTGGTGCTGGTGGACAGTAAGTCCGGGAGCAGTCCGAGGTTGGTGAGCGAAGTCGTCACCGGGAACATGTCGGAGGCAGAAATGAGAGCTGCCTTTCAGGAGAGAGCAGAAGTTTGGAGCAGGTCCGACAACGGGTCCAGGTCCAGTAAGAAGAACATGTCTGAGAAGAGGATGGGCTCTCAGGTGAAAACTCGGCCTGGAGGTCGGGATCTGGAAGGAAAAGTCCAGTCTGGGTTGGAAAACAAGGAGGGACCCCGAGGAGAAACAAGGAGTGGAGAAAACCACGGAGGTTTTATAGCAGAACGCATCCCAGAATCCTTCAACAGGACCGAACCGGAGAAGCGGGTCGGGTCTGTAGATCAAGTTCTGGCTGAAGCTGCTGCTGGTCCTGAGAAGAAGGTGGAGCAGGAAGCTGGAGTTGAAGCTAACTCTCGCCAGCTGGAGACTGGAACAGACGTGGAGGTTAAGCATCATGCTGGTCCAACAGCTGAGCCCCAGTTAGAAGCAGATGTCTGGATTGCTGCTCCACCTGAGGTCCCACCAGAACCCCAGGTCTGTGGGGAGCTCGGACAGCAGAGTCAGGTGGAGGTCACGGTTGCTCCTGAAACTCAAACTCCTGATGAAGCTCAGATAGGACCTGGTGTAGGAGACAACCCTGAAGCTGTTCCTTCAGCTCAAACAGAGCACAAACCACAAGATAAAGCTGAAACCCCCAAACCCGCTAAAGGTTCCAGATCCAAGTCCAAGTCGTCCAAGTCCTGCTCCAGGTCCCGGCCTGGAACAGCGACGGGGATGCGGCCCGGCGCTCTCAGCCCTCGACAGACCAAAGGCCTCGGAGACCTGGAGTCCTCCGGTCCACCTGAAAGCATCGAGTCCACTTGGCCTCGAAGGATCATGGTGAGGAAGAGGACAGTCCGTCAGGGCGGGGCCCTCCATAACCTCCCTATTCTCCCCCCTCTCCCGTCGGTCCTCTCGGCGCTGGAGAAGCGGCGACCGCACCAACGCCCTGGCTCAGAGAACCCGTTGTCCAACATAACTAACTCCATGGTGGGTCGATGCTCTCTGAAGGAACCGTCCCACACAGAACCGGGTCAGGGGGGTGGTCTGGTGGGCCGGGCTTCCCTGAGGGAGCAGAACCTGGAGCACTGGAGGGTCTGCAGAGAGCAGGAAGAAACAAATCGATCCAGAGGCAGAGAAAAACAAGAAGAGATGAGCAAGAAGCAGGAGGAGAGGAAGGAGATGCAGGAGGTGGTGGTGGTGGAGGACATGAAACAAGATGAAGCAGAGAGGCGGCTTGAAGAAAACGATCAAGAAAATACAAACAAAATGAAAGAGGAGAAGAAGGAACCGGAGCCAGAAACAAGATCTGGACAGGAGGAGGACAGAAGAACTAATATCCAAGAAGCAACAACAGAGAGACAGAGGTGGGATGTGGAGGAGGTGGAGGCTAAACTACACCCAGAAGATGTGGAGGTGGAAATGGAGGGAGGAGAAGGGGGGGCACTGGGTGAGGGAAGGGGTGGGGAGGGTTGGGATGATGTTCTGGACATGGTCAACACACTGTGGGAGGATAACTGGGACAGACTTGAAGTAGGAGGTGAAGGAGGAGACGATTCAGAATCCCTGACAGGCTCTCTCCATTGCTGGCCTCTCCTCCGGCCCCCGGTCGGGTTCGGTGGCTCCCACCCCCCCTCCTCCGCGGCCTCTGAGCTCAGCCTGACGGAGCTAGAGAGGAGGGCTCGGGAGCTGGACTCTGACCTGGAGCACCTGGATCTGTCTCAGCCCCACAAGGAGTCTCAGGATTTATACCAAACCGTGCTGGAGCCACAGAGGGACCGGACCGACACGTACCAAACCCACCCGGGTCCACAGCGAGACAAAACCGCCCTGCACACAGGTACACGTGCTTCACGCTAGCAGACACCAGGCTGAGGGCTGTCCACATGATGCTAAACATCTGCTCTGTTTTCAGGAGTCAGCAACAGATCTCAGGTCAGTTTGGAGCTCAATCCGATGACCTCATCAGTTTCCGACTCTGACCGGTCTCCTGTGGATTGGTCGATGAAATCTTCTGGCACTTCCACCGCCGGCACCAGGTAATGTCGGGAACGAGTGCGGTGACCAGGAGAACATTTATCAGGATTCTGGAGACGTGTCTAGCTCCGAGTCTCTTCTGTAGATGCTGAATGTAGCGGTGAGGATTCAGCTGCATTAGTTAAGCGATCAGTAAGATGTGATATTCCATATAAATGTGAATTATCAATCTGATTGGTCTTTGAATGTTTGATTTAATATTACGTGAGGTTCTTTGGCCATCCAGGGAACACACACTTCACATGGATTCAGACAGAGTCAAGAAGACAGTTTATAAAAATGACTTTAATTCTGTCTTTCTAAACTGGTGATGATACAGGACAAAGCATGCTAGATGTTTGTAGCAAAACCTTATTAAGTATCAGAGAATTTTGTGACGTCTGTGTTGTAAAATCAGTTTGACTGTGTGGTTTAATAAACTAGAGATTATTCATAAAACCATCCGATGCCATCGTGCGGGGTCTACGTTCCCCCTCGTGTGATGGTAGCTCTCGAGCGGTTTGGGGAAGAGGCAGCCCTAGCGGGAAATTCACCAGACACGTCGTGGCTACAGGCATCTCAGAGCCGTAGCTCCCTTTGAATTCAGATCACCGGCCGGAAGATACTACCAGGGTCTACAAGTTAGATGTTCCACTTCTGAGGTGTTGTGGTGACTGAAATCACTCACAAGCATTGCAGGGCGACTGTGACCTTGGGGTCAAAGAGAGGATGGTTTCAAATGCTTGCTCACCTGGTCGGCCGAACCAAGTGAGCTGGCGAAGAACTGACTAGATCAGGAAGTGATCCCTATACTTATTAACTGTTGTTGACAAAGTTACCACAGACCTCCGAGTCCTTCCCTCACTCAGATACTTAGAGGTTAACTCTTAGTGTGAAGAGAAAACATTTAACATTAATAATAATATTATTATATTATTGTGTTCATACTTGTAGATTAATTATTAATTCAACTATTACTGCTCTGGTGTAATTTAAGATCTTAAATAAAACAGGAAAAATATTCATTTTAATCCACAATGTAAAGTATAGGACACAATAATAAAAGGTGTTGGATCTTAAAATGTTTGAATTTTCATGTATTATTTGCTCTTATTGCTCTATCAACATCTGTGTTGTTTTGAATGTTTTTTTCTCTGGTTTTTCTTGTAAGGTGTCCTTGGGTTTGAGAAAGGCACCCTCAAATAAAATTGATGATGATTATTATTATTAATTCAACAAAATATGATTATATGAAGATTTGAAGTCATTCATGCCGGGGAAGATAGACTTTATTCAGAGAGTAGAAGATAGAAGTCCTGCATCTTGCAGCCATGGGGACTCGTGACGTACGCGGGACGCGTAAAGTTTATTGGCTCAAGTTCATCTCTTCATATCAGCACCGCGGTGTCAGACTGGCCTGTAAGTTAAAAGATAACTTCTGGTCACTTTGATAAAATACTCAGTATGCTACACGAAGCACGACTTTAAAGTTTAACCGTCACGTCTTTTTTAAAATTTTCTTTTCATTTTTCCGATTTAATGTCACAAAGCCGTGAAATCAGTTCATGTAAGCAAACGAAAGCTAAAAAGTGTCCAACTGAACCGAATCAATTCAAGTTGCTGTGAGTCGTGCTGATGGACTAAGTGGCCCAAACCTGGAGCCCTGAGGTACACCAGAACTAATCTGGTCAAGTGTCACCAGAGGGGTTCCTCTAAATCTTGATTTGACAATATCTATATGACTTGTGTATTTTATAGTGGAATACACAGTATTTAGTATCAATTGAAATGGATTTTTAAAGGTTTTTATTTACCACCAGAACATGAGCGTGAGGACACGGCAGACCGTTTAAGGGTAGAGTTACCTGTGGGTGGGTCGGTTTGATGTTCCTCGACTCTGTTGGATTCAGACTACACGAGGTCTCCTGGTGGACTTAACCCTCTCAGGCTCAAAATACGTTTTGATAAAAGGACGAACAACTAAGTCCTTCAGGGGAACTTCTGAGTTAAAAAATGCTCATAAATACGTGTGTGGAGTAACCAGGTAGGTAGGTTTTAACGTTGCTAATCTGCAACGCCTGCCTCCAGAGGGTTAAAGCTCTGTACTGATATTTTTTAACAGTTCTTCTGAACCACTGCTGATCCCAGATGTTCACCTGTTTTATCCCTAATAGGTCAGTTTAAATATAAGCTGTATAATTAATAAATATAAGTCTTTTGAGGCTTTCTGAGAAGGCTTTGGGCCACACACAAGTGATCTGGGGTGTATGAAACACTGGTGGTTATAGAAGCATCGGTACCATCAGAGCAGTTTGAGTGTTTGTCCTTCAGGACCAGAACCAGAAGATTTAGTCCAAATGAGCAGAGCCGAGCTGTCAGGCGGTTGCTGTGTTGTAAAAGCTTTTCTTTA